>NW_027519533.1:10000-12500 GCF_043159265.1 Tasmannia lanceolata
CTTCCTATACCTATTCTTCCTATACCTATGAATTCCATTGGACCCAGAAATGATACATTGGAAGAATCTTTTTGGTCTTCCAATATCAATAGGTTGATTGTTTCGCTCCTGTATCTTCCAAAAGGGAAAAAGATCTCTGAGAGTTGTTTCATGGATCCGAAAGAGAGTACTTGGGTTCTCCCAATAACTCAAAAGTGTATCATGCCTGAATCTAACTGGGGTTCGCGGTGGTGGAGGAACCGGATCGTAAAAAAGAGGGATTCTAGTTGTAAGATATCTAATGAAACCGTAGCTGAAATTGAGATCTCATTCAGAGAGAAAGATATAAAATATCTGGAGTTTCTTTTTGTATCCTATACGGATGATCCGATCCGCAAGGACCATGATCGGGAATTCTTTGATCGTCTTTCTCCGAGGAAGAAGCGAAACATAATCAACTTGAATTCGGGACAGCTATTCGAAATCTTAGTGAAACACTTGATTTGTTATCTCATGTCTGCTTTTCGTGAAAAAAGACCAATTGAAGTGGAGGGTTTCTTCAAACAACAAGGAGCTGAGGCAACTATTCAATCAAATGATATTGAGCATGTTTCCCATCTCTTCTCGAGAAACAAGTGGGGTATTTCTTTACAAAATTGTGCTCAATTTCATATGTGGCAATTCCGCCAAGATCTCTTCGTTAGTTGGGGGAAGAATCAGCACGAATCGGATTTTTTGAGGAAGGTATCGAGAGAGAATTTGATTTGGTTAGACAATGTGTGGTTGGTAAACAAGGATCGGTTTTTTAGCAAGGTACAGAATGTATCGTCAAATATTCAATATGATTCCACAAGATCTATTTTCGTTCAAGTAACGGATTCTAGCCAATTGAAAGGATCTTCTGATCAATCCAGAGATCATTTCGATTCCATTAGTAATGAGGATTCGGAATATCACACATTGATCAATCAAACAGAGATTCAGCAACTAAAAGAAAGATCGATTCTTTGGGATCCTTCCTTTCTTCAAACGGAACGAACAGAGATAGAATCAGATCGATTCCCGAAATGCCTTTCTGGATATTCCTCAATGTCCCGGCTATTCACGGAACGTGAGAAGCAGATGAATAATCATCTGCTTCCGGAAGAAATCGACGAATTTCTTGGGAATCCTACAAGATCAATTCGTTCTTTTTTCTCTGACAGAGGGTCAGAACTTAATCTGGGTTCGAATCCTACTGAGAGGTCCACTAGAGATCAGAAATTGTTGAAGAAACAACAAGATGTTTCTTTTGTCCGATCCAGGCGATCGGAAAATAAAGAAATGGTTGATATATTCAAGATAATTACGTATTTACAAAATACCGTCTCAATTCATCCTATTTCATTAGATCCGGGATGTGCTATGGTTCCGAAGGATGAACCGGATATGGACAGTTCCAATAAGATTTCATTCTTGAACAAAAATCCATTTTTTGATTTATTTCATCTATTCCATGACCGGAACAAAGGGGGATACACGTTACACCACGATTTTGAATCAGAAGAGAGATTTCAAGAAATGGCGGATCTATTCACTCTATCAATAACCGAGCCGGATCTGGTGTATCATAAGGGATTTGCCTTTTCTATTGATTCCTACGGATTGGATCAAAAAAAATTCTTGAATGAGGTATTCAACTCCAGGGATGAATCGAAAAAGAAATCTTTATTGGTTCTACCTCCTATTTTTTATGAAGAGAATGAATCTTTTTATCGAAGGATCAGAAAAAAATCGGTCCGGATCTCCTGCGGGAATGATTTGGAAGATCCAAAACCCAAAATAGTGGTATTTGCTAGCAACAACATAATGGAGGCGGTCAATCAATATAGATTGATCCGAAATTGGATTCAAATCCAATATAGCACCTATGGGTACATAAGAAATGTATCGAATCGATTCTTTTTAATGAATAGATCCGATCGCAACTTTGAATATGGAATTCAAAGGGATCAAATAGGAAATGATACTCTGAATCATCTAACTATAATCAAATATACGATCAACCCACATTTATCGAATTTGAAAAAGAGTCAGAAGAAATGGTTCGATCCTCTTATTTCTCGAACCGAGAGATCCATGAATCGGGATCCTGATGCATATAGATACAAATGGTCCAATGGGAGCAAGAACTTCCAGGAACATTTGGAACATTTCGTTTCTGAACAGAAGCACCGTTTTCAAGTAGTCTTCGATCGATTACGTATTAATCAATATTCGATTGATTGGTCCGAGGTTATCGACAAACAAGATTTGTCTAAGTCACTTCGTTTCTTTTTGTCCAAGTCACTTCTCTTTTTGTCCAAGTCACTTCTCTTTTTGTCTAAGTTACTTCCTTTTTTCTTTGCGAGTATCGGGAATATCCCCATTCATAGGTCCGAGATCCACATCTATGAATTGAAAGGTCCGAATGATCAACTCTGCAATCAGTTGTTAGAATCAATAGGTGTTCAAATCGTTCATTTGAATAAATTGAAACCCT
>NW_027519534.1:0-7500 GCF_043159265.1 Tasmannia lanceolata
CGATTTTTCATAAGGATATTGAATAGTTATAGGTAAACGATTCGCGTGGGATAAGGTAATCATGAAACTTTGACCAATGTACCTTGCAGCTCGTACTGTTTGTTGACCATAATTCATGAACCCAGTCATCATAGGGAACATATCGTGGCTATCCATGAATAATTTGATATTTCTTTCTCTTGCTTAAGGGAGGTTATGAATCTAGAGTATCATATACTGTTACAGTGAAAGGAGTTGGGAAGAAGTTGTCAATAATAGATTACCCAGAGAAATGGGTAAAAGAAATTTCCATCCAAGATTTAATAGTTGGTCCATTCTCATCCTAGGTAAAGTCCATCTTGTTGTGATAGGAATGAACAGGAACAAATAAGCTTTAGCTAATGTAATAAGGATACCAATCGTTGTTCCAAATACTCCCCCCGTTTTATTTATTCCGAAAAGTTCAGGAATGAATATGTACGGAATAGAGAGATTCCACCCGCCCAAGTAAAGAACTGTTACAAATAATGAAGAAACTAGTAGATTTAGGTAAGAAGCAACGTAAAATAAACCAAATTTGATACCTGAATATTCGGTTTGATAACCCGCTACTAATTCTTCTTCTGCTTCTGGTAAATCAAAAGGTAATCTCTCACATTCTGCTAGGGAAGAAATTATAAAAACTATAAACCCTATGGGTTGACGCCACAGATTCCATCCCCAAAACCCATATTTTGACTGTGCCTCAACTATATCAATTGTACTTGAACTGTTAGATAATCATAGTCGATGATAACATCACTGTTCCCATCGCTATTTCAGAACCGTACATGAGACCTCAGCTTCATACGGCTCCTCGATGGCCACAAATAAATCTAAGGACTGATTCAGTATTACCTCGGCATTTTTTGAGAGTGAATAGAGTAAAGATGCATCAGGGAGTCCCTAATTAGACCAATGGAATTCTGTCTGCTATAATAACAAATTCAAAGTGCTTCCGAATTGCTCTCATAATTTATTTTATAATTAATATTACAATTTATCTTTGTTCAGTAATAGCTTAATCTTTCAATAAAATACTCGTTGTATCAATAGATATTTCTACCCATATCTTTCGATTACGAAAAAGAATTAGACACTCTACATTAGTTCATTTCATGAATCATGATAAGAAGCCTATCTGTATTAATACGGATGGGATGGAGGAAAGAAAGAATAAAGAAAGATCTATTACTATTTATTTTTCCTATTGCATTCCATTTCTTTCGTTCCTGTTCTTCTTTCGCAGAAGAGGGGATTCTCAAAAAAAAAATAAAGGATTACTTCGTTCCCGATAGTCATTTCTTTAATCAGTGGATAGGAGCATACTCTGGATCGGAATCATGGGGAAGTACTGCTTGATCATTTCTACCAACTTAAAGCCCTCATTATGATTCCTTTTATGCAAAAATATCCCTTTGGTTTTTGATACCTTACATTATTTCCATGACGAATCCTTTGTGTACCTTGGTGTTCCTAACCGTCCACTCATTTTTGATTGATTCCCGATATGATAATGCATACAATAACAATTGTAGAAACTCCATACAGTTGATCTTTTGCACCCGCTTCAAGTCATGATGACTAATCAACCAATCTTGGGGTAAACAGTTTCCACCGCTTATCTTTACTTACACTTTCCTCTCGTACATAGGGAATGAGAATCAATCTTCTTACTGCGAATTCATAAGCTGTTTTGTTTCACTCATATAACCATCTCGTTTAGTTCATCAACCTAAATGGTGAATAAAAAAATCAAGATATCTATTCAATACATTCAACCTCTTTCCTAGAAATAAAGGAAAGAAATAAAAGTTAATGTTGCAACGAATCACACGTAGAGATATTGATAACACACATGGAGTTAATGGTATTTCATAACTAATAGATTGAGCAGCAGCTCGTAGACCACCTGAAATATTTATTATTCGATCCATATCCTGACATAAGAAGTCCAATAGGAGCAATACTGGAAATGGCGATCCACAAAAAAACACCTATACCGAGATCGGCTAGAACAAGGCGATAGCCAAAAGGAATTACTGAATAACTTAGTAGAATTGATATGACCGCTATGGATGGCCCGATACTGAATAAACGAATATCTCCTCTAGATGGGAGAAGATCCTCTTTGAAAAGCAGTTTTGTCCCATCCGCTAGAGCTTGAAGAATTCCCAAGGGACCAGCATATTCAGGCCCAATACGTTGTTGTATCCCTGCGGATATTTCTCTTTCTAACCACACAATCACGAGTACCCCTATTGTGATCCCCGATACGGGAGTAAAAATAGGGACAAGCGTCCCTATAAGGCCATAGCCTTCTTTTAAAGATTCCGATCTGGAAAAAGAATTGATAGCTTGTACTTCTGTCGTATCAATTATCATTTCAACGATCAACTTCTCCCATAATGATATCTATACTACCTAGTATCGTCATGATATCAGCCAATTTCATTCTTTTAACTAGCTGAGGAATAATTTGCAAATTTATGAAACCCGGTGGACGAATTTTCCATCTCCAGGGAAAAACACTATTATCTCCTATCAGAAAAATTCCTAATTCTCCTTTTGGGGCTTCTACTCTCACATAAAGTTCTTGTTTTAACAATTCAAAGGTGGGAGAAGGTTTTTTACTAATGAATCGGTATTCAAAATCGTTCCATTCAGAATCCTTTGCTCTATCAAAGCGTCGTACTTCTAAATTCTCATAGGGTCCCCCCGGAATTCCTTCCAGAGCCTGTTGAAGAATTTTTATAGATTCCGTCATTTCACTGATTCGTACTAAATAACGAGCTAATGAGTCTCCTTCTTTTTGCCATTGGACTTCCCAATCGAATTCATCGTAACACTCATAATGATCAACTTTACGAAGATCCCATTGGATTCCGGAAGCTCGTAGCATTGGTCCCGATAAACCCCAATTTATTGCTTCCTCTCCACCAATAATGCCCACTCCTTCAACTCGTTCCAAAAAAATAGGATTCCGCGTAATAAGCTTTTGATATTCAACAACTCCTGTTAAAGAATAATCGCAGAAATCCAAACATTTATCTATCCATCCGTGAGGTAGATCAGCAGCTACTCCTCCGATACGGAAATAATTATGCATCATTCGCATACCTGTGGCAGCTTCGAATAGATCATATAGCAATTCTCTCTCTCGGAAAATATAGAAGAAAGGAGTCTGTGCACCGATATCTGCCATAAAAGGCCCAAGCCATAACAAATGAGAAGCTATACGACTTAGCTCCAGCATAATAACTCTGATATAACTGGCTCTTTTAGGTACTTGAATATTTCCCAATTGTTCGGGGGCATTTACCGTTATTGCCTCTGTGAACATAGTAGCTAAATAATCCCAACGTGTTACATACGGCAGATATTGTATAATTGTTCGGTTTTCCGCAATTTTTTCCATTCCTCTGTGTAAATAACCCAATATAGGTTCACAGTCAATAACATCTTCACCATCTAGAGTAACAATGAGTCGAAGAACACCATGCATTGATGGGTGGTGAGGGCCCATATTGACTATCATGAGGTCTTTTTTTGTAGCCGGTACAGTCATATGCTTTCTTCCCCGATTCATTATTCCATGAATTGTTGAAAACGAAACAAAGTTCATCAAAATTCAAGATCTAATAAACCAAAAAATTCAAATGAATCCTCAAATTAACGATTTTTTGGCTCCCGAATATCCAACTGACCAATTAATTCCTTATAACGTACTCTATTTTTTTTTGACAAATAAGCCAGCAGCCGTTGACGTTTTCCCAGAATTTTTCGCAGACCTCTCTGAGATAAATAGTCTTTTCTGTGAAATTCAAAATGTGCAGTAAGTCTCCGTATCTTATTGGTGAAATTGAATACTTGAAATTCAACAGACCCTTTGTTTTTTTCTTTTTCTTCTTGCGGAATAACCGAGATAAATAAATTTTTTACCATAAAAAAGAATAATTCTTCTCTCTTTTTTTTTTTCTTTCGTTCCCACAAATATGGATTTTACCGATCAGGAATAATAATAAAATGATAATGCCAGTCATTTCGATCTGGTACACACAATAATCTGGATTTATTCATATAATAACTTTTTCTATTTAAATTGAATTAATAAATCCAATTTAATTTGTAATTTGATTCGGATACAATACATAGAAAGGGATGGTACATTTCTGGACCCACGAAAGAGAATGATTTGGGTTTAAGAAGATTCTGTTGATTCATTCCTAGGTCCAATTGATACGTCATTGAATCAGTATCATGTGTCAGAATGTAATGTAACACAACGTGTGTGTACACCTGTCTGTCTTCATATATCGGCTATGATACATGATGTATATAAAATGTACCATTAACTAATTCTGAATCGTGGATACATATATATTCTTGACATACTGAAACGACTGCCATTATTCGTATCAAACCAATAGCGATTCATACAAGCTAAATCTTCTAATCGATAATTGGGCCAAAGAAATAATTTGAATTGAATGAATTTATTTGTATCTGTATCAAGACACTTGTCCTCATCCAAAAATTGCCCAGAGTTCTTTACGTTATTCTCATTGAAAAATACTGGATTTATATCCACAATATTCTCATTACTGAAATTGAAACACATTAAAATTCTCAATTTTCTACGACGTCTAGGAGATAGAATATTTTCAGGAACAAGAAAATCATAATGATTTTCATCTCCATTCATAAGCATCTTTCCATGTTGTGCAATAGATCCATTGAAAGAATTCTCATCAACATATTTTTTTTCTCGACGTTCTCGATTAGTTTGGTGTTTACTCTTATGGACCAATGAAATGCCTATGGTTTGATACATAATAAATTGTCCATCCCGTTTTATAGACAGGCGGGCTGGTTCAATAATAAATATTCCCCTTTTTATCAATTCCGTAAGAGTGAGATCCTTCTGAATCAACATTACGTCCAGGCGCATTTCTCCTCTTTGAATAGAGGATATAGCAATTTCCCTTGGATTTATCAGTCTAAGCAGGAGGCAATATACCTTGATATTATTGATCATTCTTTGATTCAAAGAATCGTCCCATCTCAATTGAAAAAGCAAATATCTTTTTAGGAAGAACTCTAGTTCTGCTTCTCTGTTGCTCTTGTATTTTCTTTTCTTTCTCCTTTTTTTAATGTCTGATTCCGCGTAATCCTTTTCAACATATTTTTTTTTTTTTTGTGCATCTGATTCAAGATTCTCTTGGTTTCGTGCATCTGATCTAATATCCCCTTGGCCCGGCTGTTCTTCTTCTTTTTCTTTATTTCGGTTCTCTAATTCAAGATATTCTTTTTGATTAGATGATATACGAAGATCTTTTTTTTGATTTTCACTAATGTTTTTATTTTCACTAATGTTTTTATTTCCATGAAAATTTAAAAGAAGTAATTTGATTGGTATGATCCATGGTTTCATTTTATATGTATCATAAAGTCGCACAAATTCTGGGAAGAACCAAGATTCCAGATTCGATATGGGACGATATCGCATTTCTTCATTCATTCCCATCCAATCAAAAAAGTTTTTTTTTTGATTGGGTGGGTTGATTTCTTGATGAATCGTGAAATAAAAAAGATCTTTTTTATCAATTATTTCATAATCATTAATCCCATTCTTAGTATTTTTATTAATATTGGTCCCAGTATCCATATCGGTCCAGGTATCAATATCGATATTTTTTCTAAGACAAAAATGCAGAATTCTCCACTCAAAATATTTTCTATCCGGATTTTTACCCGTATCCATAATAGACTCTTCTTCTAGATAATCACTAATAGCTATATCCCCCAGTACATAACATGATTCGGGTTTAGGTGTGTTGTCATTATAGGGAATCTCTCGGCCCCCATTTACTTTTAACGGGGATACATAAATATATGAGCTCTTCCTATCCTCATAATTAATATATTTACACGATAAAAGATCATATCTGTAGTGTTTTTTAAATTTTTCTTTTTGACTCGGCAATGAATTCACCGCGCAATCATTTTCTTTCTCGTAATAAATGAATTGGTCTTTTTCTTTTTCATATGAATCCCATTTTTTGGAATCTTTATTTTCAATCGTACGACGATGATTGACTCTAGTTCGCCATTTTTTCGATACTAATCTAGACCATCTATTCTGAGATAAATTGTATTGATAATGACGCTTTAACCAGTTTTTCCATTCATTCATTCTGGAATTCGAAAATTTCTTATGTCTTGGTTTGAAATCAAAAATTCCTCGTGTACCCAAATAGTCCTTTATTCTATGCTTAATAAAAGGAGATGCGCCATGATATTGAAGTACAGATATCAAGTGATACTTGTTAATAACTTCTTGGTTTTGTGATAATTTGTAAAATACATATGCTTGGGACAAGAAAGATAAGTTACAATAAATCTGTGAATTATTATTTCGAATATTCGAAATAGAAAGTGACTTTTGGATAGTCAAAATAAACTGAGTTGTATTTTGATTTGTTTCATCAATTCCTTCTTTATTTGTTTCATTATTGTAAATATATTTATCGATAAGATTTTTTGTTGATTCAAGGAAAAGTTGTGTATTAATCCTGGGAATGTTAATGGCACATAGAAAGATATCTATGTATATTCTTTCAATGAAATATTTTATAAAATATTGCGATTTACGTATTAATCGGGCACTTCTTTTTTTTGATCTCTGCCAAATATGTTTCTGTGATTCCGATCTTTCATCATCAAAACTTGTCTTGTTAGGACTAATATTTATATCTGTATCTGTAGTTAGAAATATTTTTTTCTTGTCTTTTTTTATTTTTTCTATTTGATTTTTGATTTTGGTTGTACTATCAGTCAGATCTTTCATTTTTTTTTCTGTCAGTGAATAATTTGTCCAATCCATGGATCTAATTTGAATAGTCGAGTCGTGAGTAATCTTATTACTGATTATGAAATCTTTTCCAGTTTCACTCGGTTGATAGCCTTTCCTCAACCCAAATAATAAAATTGAGTTCACTTTTGTAAGCTCTTTCATTATTCTTTTTATAAATAGAACTATTTTGATAACCCATCTTATTTTTTCTTTTGAGACCTTTAGACAACATTTTGTTCTTTCTTTTAAAATTCTGAAAACTCGAAAATATTTTTTTTGAACTTTTCTCGTTTTTTTTTCGAGTTCTTTAAAAATGGGTTCAAAAAAAGAAGGTTCTTTTCGTGGAGAACCAAAAGGTAATTCAGTTTCCATTCCCCAGACCGTTAAAAAACAAAAATTTTCTATTTTTCCTTTGTTTTTCATTGGATCTCTATGATGAAATTGTAGTTTAGATCCCCGCCAAGGTTTCAGACAGAAAGGAAATAAGATCTTTATCTGAATCCCATCTGTTAACCAGTTTTTCGGAAATTCTGTTTCTGATAATTGAACACCATTATAGGTGCATTTAACATGCATTTCTTTATTCCACTCCTTCAAATCCTCGTACCACTCGGGAAATTGAAATA
>NW_027519534.1:30000-32500 GCF_043159265.1 Tasmannia lanceolata
ATCATCCACTTTGGTATCTATTGAACAAAAATGGTGATATTGTTCCTCCATTGATCAAGAATTTCGATCTTTGGGAAGTATCATGATCATCCAATAAGAAGGGTTTCAATTTATTCAAATGAACGATTTGAACACCTATTGATTCTAACAACTGATTGCAGAGTTGATCATTCGGACCTTTCAATTCATAGATGTGGATCTCGGACCTATGAATGGGGATATTCCGATACTCGCAAAGAAAAAAGGAAGTAACTTAGACAAAAAAGAGAAGTGACTTGGACAAAAAGAGAAGTGACTTGGACAAAAAGAAACGAAGTGACTTAGACAAATCTTGTTTGTCGATAACCTCGGACCAATCAATCGAATATTGATTAATACGTAATCGATCGAAGACTACTTGAAAACGGTGCTTCTGTTCAGAAACGAAATGTTCCAAATGTTCCTGGAAGTTCTTGCTCCCATTGGACCTTTTGTATCTATATGCATCAGGATCCCGATTCATGGATCTCTCGGTTCGAGAAATAAGAGGATCGAACCATTTCTTCTGACTCTTTTTCAAATTCGATAAATGTGGGTTGATCGTATATTTGATTATAGTTAGATGATTCAGAGTATCATTTCCTATTTGATCCCTTTGAATTCCATATTCAAAGTTGCGATCGGATCTATTCATTAAAAAGAATCGATTCGATACATTTCTTATGTACCCATAGGTGCTATATTGGATTTGAATCCAATTTCGGATCAATCTATATTGATTGACCGCCTCCATTATGTTGTTGCTAGCAAATACCACTATTTTGGGTTTTGGATCTTCCAAATCATTCCCGCAGGAGATCCGGACCGATTTTTTTCTGATCCTTCGATAAAAAGATTCATTCTCTTCATAAAAAATAGGAGGTAGAACCAATAAAGATTTCTTTTTCGATTCATCCCTGGAGTTGAATACCTCATTCAAGAATTTTTTTTGATCCAATCCGTAGGAATCAATAGAAAAGGCAAATCCCTTATGATACACCAGATCCGGCTCGGTTATTGATAGAGTGAATAGATCCGCCATTTCTTGAAATCTCTCTTCTGATTCAAAATCGTGGTGTAACGTGTATCCCCCTTTGTTCCGGTCATGGAATAGATGAAATAAATCAAAAAATGGATTTTTGTTCAAGAATGAAATCTTATTGGAACTGTCCATATCCGGTTCATCCTTCGGAACCATAGCACATCCCGGATCTAATGAAATAGGATGAATTGAGACGGTATTTTGTAAATACGTAATTATCTTGAATATATCAACCATTTCTTTATTTTCCGATCGCCTGGATCGGACAAAAGAAACATCTTGTTGTTTCTTCAACAATTTCTGATCTCTAGTGGACCTCTCAGTAGGATTCGAACCCAGATTAAGTTCTGACCCTCTGTCAGAGAAAAAAGAACGAATTGATCTTGTAGGATTCCCAAGAAATTCGTCGATTTCTTCCGGAAGCAGATGATTATTCATCTGCTTCTCACGTTCCGTGAATAGCCGGGACATTGAGGAATATCCAGAAAGGCATTTCGGGAATCGATCTGATTCTATCTCTGTTCGTTCCGTTTGAAGAAAGGAAGGATCCCAAAGAATCGATCTTTCTTTTAGTTGCTGAATCTCTGTTTGATTGATCAATGTGTGATATTCCGAATCCTCATTACTAATGGAATCGAAATGATCTCTGGATTGATCAGAAGATCCTTTCAATTGGCTAGAATCCGTTACTTGAACGAAAATAGATCTTGTGGAATCATATTGAATATTTGACGATACATTCTGTACCTTGCTAAAAAACCGATCCTTGTTTACCAACCACACATTGTCTAACCAAATCAAATTCTCTCTCGATACCTTCCTCAAAAAATCCGATTCGTGCTGATTCTTCCCCCAACTAACGAAGAGATCTTGGCGGAATTGCCACATATGAAATTGAGCACAATTTTGTAAAGAAATACCCCACTTGTTTCTCGAGAAGAGATGGGAAACATGCTCAATATCATTTGATTGAATAGTTGCCTCAGCTCCTTGTTGTTTGAAGAAACCCTCCACTTCAATTGGTCTTTTTTCACGAAAAGCAGACATGAGATAACAAATCAAGTGTTTCACTAAGATTTCGAATAGCTGTCCCGAATTCAAGTTGATTATGTTTCGCTTCTTCCTCGGAGAAAGACGATCAAAGAATTCCCGATCATGGTCCTTGCGGATCGGATCATCCGTATAGGATACAAAAAGAAACTCCAGATATTTTATATCTTTCTCTCTGAATGAGATCTCAATTTCAGCTACGGTTTCATTAGATATCTTACAACTAGAATCCCTCTTTTTTACGATCCGGTTCCTCCACCACCGCGAACCCCAGTTAGATTCAGGCATGATACACTTTTGAGTTATTGGGAGAACCCAAGTACTCTCTTTCGGATCCATGAAACAACTCTCAGAGATCTTTTTCCCTTTTGGAAGATACAGGAGCGAAAC
>NW_027519534.1:35000-43742 GCF_043159265.1 Tasmannia lanceolata
TGAACCCTGTAGACCATCCCCATGGGGGTGGTGAAGGGAGGGCCCCAATTGGTAGAAAAAAACCCACAACCCCTTGGGGCTATCCTGCGCTTGGAAGAAGAAGTAGAAAAAGGAATAAATATAGTGATATTTATATTCTTCGTCGCCGTAAATAGTAAAGTAAATAGGAATATTGAAAATCGAATAGGATAAGTAATCGGTGGGCGAACGACGGGAATTGAACCCGCGCATGGTGGATTCACAATCCACTGCCTTGATCCACTTGGCTACATCCGCCCCTCCTCTCTCTCTAAAGCTAAAGGAGTCAATCTCCTTTAAAGGATACAATTTCTACCATACAATTAATTATTATTGTATTGAGTGTTTCTTATTGAGTCTTTCTTACTTTCTTTCATACTGAGATACATGGACATACAATACCAATAAAGTCATTTTTATTTTTAGGAACGTACATTAATTTCAGATTGATACAGAACGAAAGTATGATATTCGATCATGAACTAACCAACAATAATATTTTCTTAAGTTGAAGTAAATCAACTTTATTTCATAGTTTTATTTCATAAGTAAATAAAAAAAAAAGGAGTAATCAGCTGTGACGCGTTCACTAAAAAAAAATCCTTTTGTAGCTAATCATTTATTGGGAAAAATTGAGAAGCTCAACATGAGGGAGGAGAAAGAGATAATAGTAACTTGGTCCCGAGCATCTACCATTATACCCACAATGATAGGCCATACAATTGCTATTCATAATGGAAAAGAACATTTACCCATTTATATAATAGATCGTATGGTGGGTCACAAATTGGGAGAATTCGCACCGACTCTGACTTTCCAGGGACACGCGAGAAACAATAATGGATCTCGTCGTTAATAAAGTGAAATAGGTGCTCGTCATTCATTGGTGGGAGGTAACCCTTATGTCAAAGTGGAGAAGGTGGAAGAGGAGCATGAAAAAGCATAGGAAGAAGAAGAGCTCTAGTACAGAAGTACAAGCTTTAGCTCAACATATATGTATGTCTGCTCACAAAGCACGAAGAGTCATTGATCAGATTCGTGGGCGTTCCTATGAGGAAACACTTATGCTACTAGAACTTATGCCTTATCGAGCATCTTATCCCATTTTAAAATTGGTTTATTCTGCAGCAGCAAATGCTAGTCACAATAAGGGTTTCAACGAAGCTGATTTAGTCATTAGTCAAGCCGAAGTCAATGGGGGTACTATCATTAAAAAGTTAAAACCTCGGGCTCGAGGACGTAGTTATCCGATAAAAAGACCCACCTGTCATATAAATATCGTTTTGAAAGATCAATCTAAAACGAAAACTGAACAAGATTTTCTTTTAGAGAATAAAGGTGTATTTAAGGATACTATAATAGAGAGATACCTAGAGAAAGAGAGAGAGAGATAAACTTCTGCCTCCTTCGGTTTCCGAATTGGAATAGAGATAAATAGATATATATAGAGAGAGAAAGAGATCGGGATAAATATGATATGGGAAAAAAAATAAATCCACTTGGTTTCCGACTTGGTGCAAACCAAAGTCATCGTTCCCTTTGGTTCGCACAACCCAAAAGTTATTCCAGGGGTCTCCAGGAAGATGAAAAAATACGGGATTGTATCAAGAATTATGTACAAAAAAATATGAGATCTGGTTCAGAAGGAATTGCACATATAGAGATTAAAAAAAAAATCGACCTAATTCAGGTCATAATCTATATTGGATTCCCAAATTTGTTAATAGAGGGTCGAACGCGAGGAATCGAAGAATTACGGATCAATGTACAAAAAGGGTTTCGTTCTGTGAACCGGAGACTTAACATTGCTATCACAAGAGTTGCAAAACCTTATGGACAACCTAATATTCTTGCAGAATATATAGCTCTACAATTAAAGAATAGAGTTTCGTTTCGAAAGGCAATGAAAAAAGCTATTGAATTAACTGAACAAGCTGATACAAAAGGAATTCAAGTGCAAATTGCAGGGCGTATCGACGGAAAAGAAATTGCACGTGTCGAATGGATCAGAGAAGGTAGGGTTCCCCTACAAACCATTCGAGCTAAAATTGATCATTGTTCCTATACAGTTCGAACTATCTATGGGGTATTAGGCATCAAAATTTGGATATTTGTAGATGAGCAATAATGGGTCTTTCCTTCCCATTCTATACTGCGATAGAACAAAAAATGACAAACTCTTTCATTCATTCTTTTTCCCTTCAATCAAAAATGAACAATTCTAATTAGAATTATTAATTATTTCTAATTATTAATTATAATTATATAGGGTTGAATAAAAATTCGATTGATCATTTGGTAGAATTGCTATGCTTAGTGTGTGACTCGTTGGTTTTTTCTTTAGAGTTGGATTCAAAAAAAAAAAAAACAATGGACCAGCCCATAACTAATAACTAGAGAACTAATAACCAGCTCATTGCTTCGTATTATCGAGATCCAAGAAAGCAGTCACTATATGATGTGTTGATCATATAGTTGTAGCAACTGAAATCGTTTTTTTTTTTTTCATAAAGGAAAAAAAAATCTGATTATGGTTTGTAAAGCGAAAATAGAGGGATATGGGTAAAAGGAGGGGTGAGAGAAAGAAAGGAGGAGAATATCAATCAATGCTATATGATTCCAATATGTATGGTCTATGAATCATCTCATAAAAGGCAGCGTGATAAAGCATCAATACGGATTCGTTTATAAGTAGATGAATCCGGTTCATAGGAAAAATGAAAATAATAAAGAGCCTCGAGTCAATAGAGACTGAGGAGATTGACTCGGGAACAAATGAAATTGGGAGCTCCACTGTAGAGTTCAGACCTAACCATTAATGGAGAAGCTATGGGAACGACGGAACCTGTGACTGCACAAGATTCTATTAAAAACGAATCCTAATGATTCATTGGGTGGGATGGCGAAACCAACCAAGAACCCTTTTATTTATTCTGAAAGGTCATGGGTTGACCCTACGAATGAAGCAGATTTTAAAGAGTCAATATTCGCCCGCGAACCTTTCCTTATTGGATTGCAAAATTTTGGGCGATTCCATTCAGTAAAGGCCAAAAGAAGGATTCGTTATAAAAAGAAAGGCATTCATTATCCATAAATAGAAATATACGTCCTATAAATTATAAATCGAAATAGAAAGATACGTCTAGCTGCTGTATATACAAGATATACAGATTCCTACATGATGGATTAACTATCAAGAAATCCCATGATTCAGTGTATTATTCATTAAATACATGTGTATTTGTAATATTATTGAATCGTTTCATTCGCGAGGAGCTGGATGAGACGAAACTCTCATGTCCGGTTCTGCAGTAGAGATGGGGTTGAGAAACAACCATCAACTATAACCCCAAAAGAACCAGATTCCGTAAACAACATAGAGGAAGAATGAAGGGAATATCTTATCGAGGCAATCGTATTTGTTTCGGTAGATACGCTCTTCAGGCACTTGAACCCGCTTGGATCACATCTAGACAAATAGAAGCAGGGCGACGAGCAATGACACGATATGCGCGTCGTGGTGGAAAAATCTGGGTACGTATATTTCCCGACAAACCCGTTACAGTCAGACCCACAGAAACACGTATGGGTTCGGGTAAGGGATCCCCCGAATATTGGGTATCCGTCGTTAAACCGGGTCGAATACTTTATGAAATGGGCGGAGTCTCAGAAACTGTAGCCAGAGCAGCTATTTCAATAGCTGCGTGCAAAATGCCTATACGAACTCAATTCGTTATTGTGGGATAGGGATGTGAAACCAAAAGAAAGGAGTATTTTTGATGAAAAATACAATTGCAGATTTATTTATTTCTGGACAGACAATATTTCTTTCTTTTTTCCTTCGCCCTTTGCATTGAAATAAGAGATTCAAAAAAAAAAAAATGATATGATTCAACCTCAGACCCATTTGAATGTAGCGGACAACAGCGGGGCTCGAGAATTGATGTGTATTCGAATAATCGGAGCTAGTAATCGCCGATATGCTCATATCGGTGATGTTATTGTTGCTGTAATCAAAGAAGCAGTACCCAATATGCCTCTCGAAAGATCAGAAGTGATCAGAGCTGTAATTGTACGTACATGTAAAGAACTCAAACGTGACAACGGTATGATAATACGATATGATGACAATGCAGCGGTTGTCATTGATCAAGAAGGAAATCCAAAAGGAACTCGAGTTTTTGGCGCGATCGCTCGGGAATTGAGACAGTTGAATTTCACTAAAATAGTCTCATTAGCTCCTGAGGTATTATAAAGACTAGTAGATGAGACCATTATATAGTAGGGTATCTGAAGTAGATCAAATCCATTAGTAGATTGTGTCTTATGCATATACCTTTAATAATTCATAAAAAAAAAAATTGAAAGTGAAAATGAAAATCAAGAAAAAAAAAAAACAGAACATGTTGATTATATCAAAATGGGGAAGCCCTAATAATTATAGTTCGTCATGAGTAAGGACACTATTGCCGATATAATAACTTCTATAAGAAATGCTGACATGGATAAAAAAAGAACAGCTCGAATAGCATCTACTAATATAACCGAAAACATTATTAAAATACTTCTACGAGAAGGTTTTATTGAAAATGTTAGGAAACATCGAGAAAACAAGAAATATTTCTTGGTTTTAACCCTGCGACATAGAAGGAATCAGAAAGGAACATATAGAAATATTTTAAAGTGTATCAGCCGACCCGGTCTACGAATCTATTCCAACTATAAACGAATTCCTAGGATTTTAGGTGGAATAGGTATTGTAATTCTTTCTACTTCTCGAGGTATAATGACAGATCGAGAAGCTCGACTAAAAAGAATTGGAGGAGAAATTTTATGTTATATATGGTGATCCTTCTGAATATCCGAATTTGATCCGTAACTTTCGATTTGTGAAAAAGAGAGAAAAGGCAGGTTGTCTAATATCACTCCTCCTCCATTAGTTGATACTTCAAGGGGGTTACCTGAAATGAAAGAACAAAAATTGATTCATGAAGGTTTAATTACTGAATCACTTCCAAATGGTATGTTCCGGGTTCGTTTAGATAATGAAGATCTGATTCTAGGTTATGTTTCGGGGAGGATCCGACGTAGTTTTATACGGATACTACCAGGAGATAGAGTCAAAATCGAAGTAAGTCGTTATGATTCAACCAAGGGACGTATAATTTATAGACTTCGCAACAAAGGTTCGAACGATTAGGTGACTTTTTAAACATTTCTTCCATGGGGATACAATTCGAGGTTCAAAATTTCAAGAGACTTATTTTCTTCAAAAGAGTAGATTCGGAATTAAGGAATGACAAATATGAAAATAAGGGCTTCTGTTCGTAAAATTTGCGAAAAATGTCGACTGATCCGTAGGCGAGGACGAATTATAGTAATTTGTTTCAATCCGAGACATAAACAGAGACAAGGGTAATCTTTCTAAAAAGGGCCTTTCTAAAGTAAGGGACCCGTTGTACAAATAAAGGATCTGTTTTGACATGAAATGGATATATCCGTATATCTCTGACTCATATTTATGAGATGCTAAAATATGACAAAACCTATACCAAGAATTGGTTCGCGTAGGAATGGGCGTATTAGTTCACGTAAGAATGGACGTAGAATACCAAAAGGAGTTATTCATGTTCAAGCGAGTTTCAACAATACCATTGTAACTGTTACGGATATGCGAGGTCGGGTGGTTTCTTGGTCCTCCGCTGGTACTTGTGGATTCAGAGGCACAAGAAGAGGGACACCATTTGCTGCTCAAACCGCAGCAGGAAATGCTATTCGTACAGTAGTGGATCAGGGTATGCAACGAGCAGAAGTCATGATAAAGGGTCCTGGTCTCGGAAGAGATGCAGCATTACGAGCCATTCGCAGAAGTGGTATACTATTAAGTTTCGTACGTGACGTAACCCCTATGCCACATAATGGATGTAGACCTCCTAAAAAAAGGCGTGTGTAGAAATAAGAATTGAACTGATTTCAAGAGAAATAAATGATTCAATGATCTGATCAATAATATTAGTATGGTTCGAGAGGAAGTAGCAGTATCCACTCGGACACTACAGTGGAAGTGTGTTGAATCAAGAACAGACAGTAAGCGCCTTTCCTATGGACGTTTCATTCTGTCCCCGCTTATGAAAGGTCAAGCAGATATGATAGGTATCGCTATGCGAAGGGCTTTACTTGGAGAAATAGAAGGAACATGTATCACACGCGCAAAATCTGATAAGATACCACATGAATATTCTACGATAGTCGGTATTGAAGAATCAGTACATGAAATTTTCATGAATTTGAAAGAAATTGTATTGAGAAGTAATCTGTATGGAACTTGCGACGCATCTATTTTCGTCAGGGGTCCGAGATGCGTAACTGCTCAAGATATCATCTCGCCACCTTCTGTGAAAATGGTTGATACTACACAGCATATAGCTAGCCTGACAGAACCAATTGATTTGTGTATTGGATTACAAATCGAGAGGGATCGCGGATATCGTATGAAAACCCCAAATAACGATCAAGATGGAAGTTATCCTATAGAGGCTGTATCCATGCCTGTTCGAAATGCGAATCATAGTATTCATTCTTATGGGAATGGGAATGAGAAACAAGAGATACTTTTTCTAGAAATATGGACGAATGGAAGTTTAACTCCTAAAGAAGCACTTCACGAAGCTTCCCGTAATTTGATTGATTTATTTATTCCTTTTCTACATGGGGAGGAAGAGGACATAAATTTAGAGGACAATCTAAACAATCTAAACAGGGGTACTGTACCTTTTTTTACCTTTCAGGATAAATTGGCTAATCTAAAGAAAAACAAAAAAGGAATTGCATTGGAATGTATTTTTATTGACCAATCAGAATTGCCTCCCAGAACCTATAATTGTCTCAAAAGGTCCCAATATACATACATTATTGGACCTTTTGAGTAAGAGTCAAGAAGATCTTATGAGAATTGAACATTTGCGCATAGAAGATGTAAAACGGATATTGGACATTTTACAGAAACATTTCACAATTGATTTACCTAAGAATAAGTTTTAAATCCATTGGAATTATTTCATCTTTTTATTTTATATTTTATAAAGAATAAAGAAAGAAATGAAGAATTATAAAGAAAGAGAAGAATCAAATAAAGAAAGAGAAGAATCAAATTGGTTTTGAATCTTTAGCACAACCCGATCCGTATATTCGAAATAGATCTATAATGGATCTATAATGAAATTTAAGAAATGTATCTAGGGAGGATTCATTTTGAAGCGACTATTCCCTAGATACATACGTCATGGTATTTCACAGTTCAATCAATTTGAAAAAGACCTAAAGTTAGAGATTTATCAATAGGTAATGTTGCTCCAATACCTAACCAAAGAGCTACTGCGGTACCGATCAAAAAGACTGTTGTAGCCACTGGACGACGAAATGGATTTTGGAATTTATTAACATTCTCCAAAAAGGGTACTGTCAATAATCCCGTTGGCACTGAAACCATTAAAAGAACACCCAATAACTTATTGGGTACTGTACGGAGGATTTGAAATACGGGAAAGAAGTACCATTCAGGTAATATTTCCAAAGGCGTTGCAAATGGATCTGCTGGTTCACCAATCATTGACGGTTCTAGAACTGCTAGGCCTACGTTACATGCAATAGTACCTAGAATTACTACTGGAAAAATATATAAAAGATCATTGGGCCATGCAGGTTCGCCGTAATAATTATGCCCCATCCCTTTAGCCAATTTAGCTCTTAATACAGGATCATTCAAGTCAGGTTTCTTTGTTATTGGGATAGGTGAATTCTTATGGATCCATCCCCCGAGGGAACCGGACATGATAATTTTTCATCATCCGGCTCGAGCAAGAATCAAAGGAATAAAAAATGGATCCATATCAAATCTATATGTAATCCACACATATAATATGACTCCATGTAAAAAAATATTTGCCGAATTCCATTTTCCGGAGTTGCAACTATCCATTGCAAGCAATTCAGTTCTTACAGGTAAATGCTCAATACCCAAGTGGGCTTACAGATTTGATCATGATCAAGTGCTTTTTGGATCGTCTCATGCCTTGTGATTGGTGTTTATCCCCACAATCTCTTGAGTCTTCTTACATACAAAGGATTTACTTGTTACTAATACAGTCTAGCCTCTGTTCTTCCTTAGATCCCTTGTTTCACTCCGATAGTATCGTAGATCGGGATAGATGCAGAGGAAATGAATGCATTTCCATACTATAAGTAAGTGTAATAGATAGAAGATAATCTGGATCATGCCACATTACTTATTCCACTGGATCTTACGGAGCCTGTTCATGCACGACATGATTCGGGTCTGATCATAGAAAAGATTCTCCTCAAGCGAACCAGCCTATCCTCTCTCTGTAGAGGGACTTCCGCGGTGGTTGGAAGAGAGACACATTTGTTTGTGAATTCCAATGTGGCAGATAAAAATTATCTATCTGCACGGCCCAATCAATAGGTCAAGTCACACACTCCCATAATCCATCTTCTCTTCGGAGAATCCGCTTCAACTATTCGTATCAAATAAAGAATACAATGCTTCAGAATTAGTTGAAGGGAAATATCTAAATACCATGGATTATTCTTTTCAATAATCCATGTTTGTAGCAATGAAATACTATCGGTCCTCCCCGAAATGATATATGATCGATTACAAATATCTATAATCTATCTTCTCTATAAAGGACCTGAAAATACCTT
>NW_027519535.1:10000-20743 GCF_043159265.1 Tasmannia lanceolata
GTGTTGCTCATATTTCACAAGAGATGCTTACTTATAAATCTGATCATATTAGAGCTCGTCAGGAAGTACTTGGTACTACGATCATTGGAGGAACAATACCTAACCCCGAGGATGCTCCAGAATCTTTTCGATTACTCGTTCGAGAACTACGATCTTTGGCTCTGGAACTGAATCATTTCCTTGTATCTGAGAAGAACTTCCAGATTCATAGGAAGGAAGCTTGATCGGAATGAATCAGAATTTATATTCTATAATATGATCGACAGGTATAAACATCAACAACTTCGAATTGGATCAGTTTCTCCTCAACAAATAAGTGCTTGGGCTAACAAAATACTACCTAATGGAGAGATAGTTGGAGAGGTGACAAAACCCTATACTTTTCATTACAAAACCAATAAACCGGAAAAAGATGGATTGTTTTGTGAAAGAATTTCTGGACCTATAAAAAGTGGAATTTGTGCTTGTGGAAATTATCGAGTGATCGGAGATGAAAAAGAAGACCCGAAATTTTGTGAACAATGCGGAGTCGAATTTGTTGATTCTCGGATACGAAGATATCAAATGGGATACATCAAACTGGCATGTCCAGTGACTCATGTGTGGTATTTTAAACGTCTTCCTAGTTATATCGCGAATCTTTTAGATAAACCCCTTAAGGAATTAGAAAGCCTAGTATACTGCGATGTGTGATTTGATCGAAATTATGAGTTTACAGATTCGGAATGAGAAACTGTCATCCCATTTAATCCGATTGGGATGCCCCTGGCTCTGACATGTCTCCTGGGAGAGGAAGAAGAAGAACATGAAGCTCAGAATTATGGGTGTATTCAATACTTCCAAATAAAGGGGGAATTGATCCATGGTCGATTCCGTAACATATAAATAGGAATTGCTAGCTGTACCTCGTGAAAAAAAAAAAGAATTCTTTCTTGGAATTAGCCACTCCATTTCTTTTAGAAATAAATTCTGTTTTCTGTTCAAGTAAACAAATATGACATGGTTACAGGAATCTATCCATCGCATATATGCTTCAAGGGACATCATAGCATAACCGTCGAGGTGAAGTAGGGACCTAAAAGATCGAATGGAACGATACATAGACAAGTAAATCCCTTATGAGTTCCAAGGTATTCCTTTAAGGGGATTCATCATTCGAGGGGACGTAGGCTACTCAACAATTTCACATTTTATTTATGTCGTAATTGAATAATGAATAAGTAATTCCGAAAATAAAATATAAAGTAAAAATGAATCAATGAAATATAGGTTGGTTCTCACTGGGAACTTGAGTAAGGAGTAGATTTTTATGGGGGTTTCTAGAACAAAATTTGAAAGTGAGACCCCCTTTATTTATTATTTATTTGGTGTAACTACTTGAGCCGGATGAGAGGAAACCTTCATGTCCGGTTTTTAAGGGGGGGATCCTATAGGAACCTATCCCAATTTTTCTTTTGCTAGGCCCATAGTTAAAAAACCGACTTTCTTACGATTACGAGGTTCATTCGAATATGAAATACAATCCCGGAAATATAGCATCCCACTTTTTTTTACTACCCAAGGCTTCGATACATTTCGAAATCGAGAAATCTCTACTGGAGCAAGTGCTATCAGAGAACAATTAGCCGATCCAGATTTGCGAATTATTACAGATCATTCATTGGTGGAATGGAAGGAATTAGGGGAAGAAAGGTACACTGGGAATGAATGGGAAGATAGAAAAGTTGGAAGAAGAAAGGATTTTTTGGTTAGACGCATGGAATTAGCTAAGCATTTTGTTCGAACAAATGTAGAACCAGAACGGATGGTTTTGTGCCTATTACCAGTTCTTCCTCCGGAGTTGAGACCAATCATTCAGATAGATGGGGGTAAACCAATGAGTTCGGATATTAATGAACTCTATCGAAGAGTTATCTATCGGAACAATACTCTTACCGATCCATTAACAACAAGTAGATCTACGCCAGGGGAATCAGTAATGTGTCAGGAGAAATTGGTACAAGAAGCCGTAGATACACTTCTTGATAATGGGATCCGCGGGCAACCAATGAGGGATGGTCATAATAAAGTTTACAAGTCGTTTTCAGATGTAATTGAAGGCAAAGAGGGAAGATTTCGTGAGACTCTACTTGGTAAACGGGTCGATTATTCGGGGCGTTCCGTCATTGTCGTGGGCCCTTCGCTTTCATTACATCGATGTGGATTACCTCGAGAAATAGCAATAGAACTTTTCCAGACATTTGTAATTCGTGGTCTAATCAGACAACATATTGCTTCCAACATAGGGATTGCAAAAAGTAAAATTCGGGAAAAAGAACCAATTGTATGGGAAATACTTCAAGAAGTTATGCAAGGGCACCCCATATTGCTGAATAGAGCACCCACCCTGCATAGATTAGGCATACAGGCGTTCCAACCTATTTTAGCGGAGGAACGTGCTATTTGTTTACATCCATTAGTTCGTAAGGGATTCAATGCAGACTTTGATGGGGATCAAATGGCTGTTCATGTACCTTTATCTTTGGAAGCTCAAGCAGAGGCTCGTTTACTTATGTTTTCTCATATGAATCTCTTGTCTCCAGCTATTGGGGATCCCATTTCCATACCAACCCAAGATATGCTTATTGGACTCTATGTATTAACCATCGGAAATCGTCGAGGTATTTGTGCAAATAGGTATAATCCATGGAATCACAGAAACTATCAAAATGAAACAGTTTACGAGTATAATAATAACTATAAGTATACGAAAGAAAAAGAACCCTATTTTTGTAGTTCCTATGATGCACTTGGAGCTTACCGGCAGAAACGAATCAATTTAGATAGTCCTTTGTGGCTCCGGTGGCGACTAGATCAACGTTTCATTGCCCCAAGAGAAGTGCCCATCGAAGTTCAATATGAATCTTTGGGTACCTATCATGAGATTTATGGGCACTATCTACTAGTAAGAAGTGTCAAAAAAGAAATCCTTTGTATATACATTCGAACCACCATTGGTCATATTTCTTTTTATCGAGAAATAGAAGAAGCCATACAGGGGTTTTGCCGAGCCTACTCATAAGGTACCTAAGCTAAGTAATTATGTGATACGATACCTTGTGAATTCGGGTCTCTACGGTTCAACCGGTATCCTAATTCCTGAATTGATACGTGAATCAAGATAGAGGAAAGGAAGTCTTCGAATCACTGACTCAAACCTATTGTCGAATCCTACTCAACAGAATATGGAGGTACTTATGGCGGAACGGGCCGATCTGGTCTTTCACAATAAAGTGATAGATGGAACTGCCATGAAACGACTTATTAGTCGATTAATAGATCACTTCGGAATGGCATATACATCACACATACTGGATCAAGTAAAGACTATGGGTTTCCAGCAAGCCACTGCTACATCCATTTCATTAGGAATTGATGATCTTTTAACAATACCTTCTAAGGGATGGCTAGTCCAAGATGCTGAACAACAAAGTTTGATTTTGGAAAAGCACCATCATTATGGGAATGTACACGCGGTAGAAAAATTACGTCAATCCATTGAGATATGGTATGCTACAAGTGAATATTTGAGACAAGAAATGCATCCTAATTTTAGGATGACGGATCCTTCTAATCCAGTCCATATAATGTCCTTTTCGGGAGCTCGGGGAAATGCATCTCAGGTACACCAATTAGTCGGTATGAGAGGATTAATGTCGGATCCCCAAGGACAAATGATTGATTTACCCATTCAAAGCAATTTACGCGAAGGACTTTCTTTAACGGAATATCTCATTTCTTGCTACGGAGCTCGCAAAGGAGTTGTGGATACTGCTGTACGAACATCAGATGCTGGATACCTCACGCGTCGACTTGTTGAAGTAGTTCAACACATTGTTGTACGTAGAACAGATTGTGGCACTATCCGAGGTATTTCCGTGAGTCCTCGAAATGGGATGACGGAAAAAATGTTGATCCAAACACTAATTGGTCGTGTATTAGCAGACGATATATATATGGGTCTACGATGCATTGCCGCTCGAAATCAAGATATTGGGGTTGGGCTTGTCAATCGATTCATAACCTTTCGAGCACAATCAATATATATTCGAACCCCCTTTATTTGCAGGAGTACATCTTGGATCTGTCGATTATGTTATGGTCGGAGTCCCACTCATGGTGACCTGGTCGAATTGGGAGAAGCAGTAGGTATCATTGCGGGTCAATCAATTGGGGAACCAGGGACTCAACTAACATTAAGAACTTTTCATACCGGTGGAGTATTCACAGGTGGTACTGCAGAACATGTACGAGCCCCCTCTAATGGAAAAATAAAATTCAATGAGGATTTGGTTCATCCACACGTACACGTCATGGGCATCCTGCTTTTCTATGTTATATAGACCTGTATGTCACTATTGAGAGTCAGGATATTCTACATAATGTGAATATTCCACCAAAAAGTTTTCTTTTAGTTCAAAATGATCAATATGTAGAATCAGAACAAGTGATTGCCGAGATTCGCGCTGGAACATCCACTTTCAATTTTAAAGAGAGAGTTCGAAAACATATTTATTCTGACTCAGAGGGAGAAATGCACTGGAGTACCGATGTGTACCATGCACCTGAATATACATATGGTAATGTTCATCTCTTACCTAAAACAAGTCATTTATGGATATTATCGGGGGGTCCGTGCAGATCTAGTATAGTGCCTTTTTCGCTCCACAAGGATCAAGATCAAATGAACATTCATTCTCTTTCTGTCGAACAGAGAGAGAGTTCTGACCTCTCAGTGACTAATGATCGAGTGAGACACAAATTGTTTAGTTCAGATCCTTCCGGTAAAAAAGAGGGAAAGATTCTTGATTATTCAGGACCTGCTCGAATCATATCCAATGGTCGTTGGAATTTCATATATCCTGCCATTCTCCACGAGAATTCTGATTTATTGGCGAAAAGGCGAAGAAATAGATTCATCATCCCATTCCAATATGATCAAGAACGAGAGAAAGAACTAATGCCTCGTTCTGGTATCTCGATTGAAATACCCATAAATGGTATTTTACGTAGAAATAGTATTCTTGCTTATTTCGACGATCCCCGATACAGAAGAAGCAGTTCAGGAATTACTAAGTATGGGACTGTAGAAGTGGATTCAATCGTCAAAAAAGAGGATTTGATTGAGTATCGAGGAGCAAAGGAATTTAGTCCGAAATACCAAATGAAAGTAGATCGCTTTTTTTTCATTCCCGAAGAAGTGCATATCTTACCTGGCTCTTCGTCCATAATGGTACAGAACAATAGTATCATTGGAGTCGATACACGAATCACTTTAAATACAAGAAGCCGCGTAGGTGGATTAGTCCGAGTGGAGAGAAAAAAAAAAAGGATTGAACTGAAAATCTTTTCTGGAGATATCCATTTTCCTGGAGAGACAGATAAGATCTCCCGGCACAGCGGCATCTTGATACCACCAGGAACGGGAAAAAAAAATTCTAAGGAATCAAAAAAATTACAAAATTGGATCTATGTCCAACGGATCACACCTACCAAGAAAAAGTATTTTGTTTCGGTTCGATCCGTAGTCACATATGAAATAGCTGATGGTATCAATTTAGCAACGCTTTTTCCCCAGGATCTGTTGCAAGAAAGGGATAATGTGAAATTCCGAGTTGAAAATTATATCCTTTATAGAAATGGCAAACCAATTCGAGGAATTTATTACACAAGTATTCAATTAGTTCGTACTTGTTTAGTATTGAATTGGGACCAAGACCGAAATGGTTCTATAGAAAAGGTTCAGGCTTCCATTGTTGAAGTGAGGGCAAATGATCTGATTCGAGATTTCATAAGAATTGACTTAGTGAAGTCCCCTATTTCGTATATCGGAAAAAGGAATGATATGGCGGGTTCGGGATTGATCCCAGATAATGGATCAGATCACACCAATATCAATCCTTTTTATTCCAAGGCGAGGAGGATTCAATCACTTACCCAACATCAAGGAACTATTCGTACGTTGCTGAATAGAAATAAGGAATGCCAATCTTTTCTAATTTTGTCATTATCCAATTGTTCTCGAATTGGTCCATTCAATGGTTCTAAATCTCACAATGTGACAAAAGAATCAATTCAAATTAAAGAGGATCCCATGATTCCGATTAGGAATTCGTTGGGTCCCTTAGGGACTGTACCTAAAATTGCGAATTTTTATTCACCTTACTATTTAATAACTCATAATCAGATCTTGTTAAATAAATATTTGCTACTTGACAATTTAAAACAGACTTTACAAGTACTTAAATATTATTTAATGGATGAAAATGGGAGAATTTATAATCCCTATCCATGCAGGAACATCATTTTTCATCCATTCGATTTGACTTGGTGCTTTCTCCATCACGATTATTGTGAGAAGACATCCAAAATAATTGTCCTCGGACAGTTTATTTGTGAAAATGTATGTATATCCAAATATGGACCACAGATAAAATCTGGTCAAGTTCTAATTGTTCATGTTGACTCCTTAGTCATAAGATCAGCTAAGCCTCATTTGGCCACCCCAGGGGCAACCGTTCATGGTCATTATGGAGAAATCCTTTACGAAGGGGATACATTAGTTACATTTATATATGAAAAATCGAGATCGGGTGATATAACGCAAGGTCTTCCAAAAGTGGAACAAGTGTTAGAAGTGCGTTCGATTGATTCAATATCGATGAACCTAGAAAAGAGGGTTGAGGGTTGGAACGAACATATAAAAAGAATTCTTGGAATTCCGTGGGAATTCTTGATTGGTGCTGAGCTAACCATAGCGCAAAGTCGTATCTCTTTGGTTAATAAGATCCAAAGGGTTTATCGATCCAGGGGGTGCAAATCCATAATAGGCATATAGAGATTATTGTACGTCAAATAACATCAAAAGTGTTGGTTTCAGAAGATGGAATGTCTAATGTTTTTTCACCCGGAGAACTAATAGGATTGTTTCGAGCGGAACGAACAGGGCGTGCTTTGGAAGAAGCGATCTGTTACCGAGCCATCTTATTGGGAATTACCAGGGCATCTCTGAATACTCAAAGTTTCATATCCGAAGCAAGTTTTTCAAGAAACTGCTCGAGTTTTAGCAAAAGCCGCTCTACGAGGTCGTATTGATTGGTTGAAAGGCCTGAAAGAGAACGTTGTTCTGGGGGGGATGATACCTGTTGGTACCGGATTCAAGGGATTAGTGCACCGTTCAAGGCAAGACAACAACATTCCCTTGGAAATCAAAAAGAAGAATCTATTCGAGGGGGAAATTAGAGATATTTTGTTCCACCACAGAGAATTATTTGGTTCTTACATCCCAAATAATTTCCATAATACACCAGAACAATAATTTACGGGATTTCATGATTCCTAAGAGCAAATTGATTCTTTTCTTTTAACTTTAATTATATGGTATGGTCCGGTCTTTTTATTGGGTAATAAAGATAATAACGAATAGAAAGGAATTAATCACTTGGACCATGTATCAAGGGTCAATCTCCGGGAGAAGGTTCCGTCGGAACAATTATTTATTTCAGGGTACCTCGTCTCTTAAAAAAAAAAAAAAGAGAAAGTGTGGGGAAAAATGACAAGAAGATATTGGAACATTAATTTAGAAGAGATGATGGAAGCAGGAGTTCATTTTGGTCATGGTACTAGGAAATGGAATCCTAGAATGGCACCTTACATCTCTGCAAAGCGTAAAGGTATTCATATTACAAATCTTACTAGAACTGCTCGTTTTTTGTCAGAAGCCTGTGATTTAGTTTTTGATGCAGCAAGTAGGGGAAAACACTTCTTAATAGTTGGTACCAAAAATAAAGCAGCTGATTCAGTAGCATCAGCTGCAATAAAGGCTCGGTGTCATTATGTTAATAAAAAATGGCTCGGTGGTATGTCAACGAATTGGTCCACTACAGAAACGAGACTTCATAAGTTTAGGGATTTGAAAGCGGAACAAAAGGCGGGGAAACTCAACCGTCTACCGAAAAGAGATGCAGCAATGTTGAAGAGACAATTATCTCACCTGCAAACATATTTGGGTGGGATCAAATATATGACGGGCTTACCCGATATTGTAATCATCGTTGATCAGCAAGAAGAATATACGGCTCTTCGAGAATGTCTCACTTTAGGGATTCCGACGATTTGCTTAATCGATACAAATTGTAACCCGGATCTCGCAGATATTTCTATTCCAGCCAACGATGACGCTATAGCGTCAATCCGATTGATTCTTAACAAATTAGTATCCGCAATTTGTGAGGGTCGTTCTAGCTATATAAGAAATCGTTGATTAATAATAAGATAAGCCAATGACTTTTTGAACCCCATAGATTGATTTAATCGGTTACTATTTCTGAATCTCAAAAAAGAGATCAAAATCACTGGGGATATTATGTGATTACTTGGTATCCTAAATATACGATTTAAAGTAGTCGAGTCGAGAAAGAGAGGGTTGAATCAAAATAATTCTTTTTTAAGTTCTATTTCTGTCAGAGGGCAATATGAATGTTCTACCATGTTCCATCAACACACTCAAAGGGTTATACGATCTATCCGGTGTGGAAGTAGGCCAACATTTCTATTGGCAAATAGGGGGTTTCCAAGTCCATGCCCAAGTACTTATCACTTCTTGGGTCGTAATTGCTATCTTATTAGGTTCAGCCACTATAGCTGTTCGGAACCCACAAACCATTCCAACTAACAGTCAGAATTTCTTCGAATATGTACTTGAATTCATTCGAGACTTGAGCAAAACTCAGATTGGAGAAGATTATGGTCCTTGGGTTCCTTTTATTGGAACTATGTTCCTATTTATTTTTGTTTCTAACTGGTCAGGTGCTCTTTTACCTCGGAAAATCATACAGTTACCTCATGGGGAGTTAGCTGCACCCACGAATGATATAAATACTACTGTTGCTTTAGCTTTACCCACGTCAGTGGCATATTTCTATGCGGGTCTTACTAAAAAGGGATTGGGCTATTTCGGTAAATACATTCAACCAACTCCAATACTTTTACCAATTAACATCCTAGAAGATTTCACAAAACCTTTATCACTTAGTTTTCGACTTTTCGGGAATATATTGGCTGATGAATTAGTAGTTGTTGTTCTTGTTTCTTTAGTACCTTTAGTGGTTCCTATACCTGTCATGTTTCTTGGATTATTCACAAGCGGGATTCAAGCTCTTATTTTTGCGACTTTAGCCGCGGCTTATATAGGTGAATCCATGGAGGGTCATCATTGACTAGCTTCCAAAATAGTCTTGTTTTTTTTTTTTGAAAAAAAAAACAAGACTATCCCAACTCATGGGTGGCTCAAGATAATCTACTTGGGGAACATGATGGATATCTACAAATATGGTAGATACGATTTAGAGTAGGGTCAATAAAGATGTACGATATTAGGGAATTAAAAAAAAAAAAAGGAAAGAGATCGAAAAGATCTTTTTTCCTAAGATTCCCGTTTGGTCCATTTACGTCATACCTCTCCAATTGATATTCTATTTATATCAGTCAATTACGATTACGGTATTACGATTCATAATTTGAATAAGAAAGAATTGTTATGTTATCTGTTTCCGACGTATGCCTAAACAAAAAAACTATGTTCTATCAATTCAATGGTTGACAAAAATTGTCTGCAATTGGATCAATCAAATCTTGATATGGATATGGAATGGTTCGGGCTGATGAATCCATCCGTTTATATCAATGCGCAATAATGATAAAGAAAAGGAAGAGAAAAGTTTACAAACAAATAAGATTCAGAAAAAGGTAGGTTAGGGAGGTTGAGCTGGGTATATGTAATGGCTATAATTCAATCCCTGTGTATGTTTCGAAGAATGATTCTATAATCCAATTCAATATAAGATACGAATGGTTTACGTTATGGAAGAAACATATGTATATGTGATATTAGATATTCACGAGTTATATATGGACTATCCATATATATTATTTCCCATCCCACTGAAGTTAGATGGATTCCAACGGAAGGACTTCCGTTTCATCTTTGGCTGTGGATTGAATGAATAAACAGATGAAGTTAAGGATATAGAAGAGAAAGAGCGAAGAATTGAAAGAGTGGTTCGGAACAAAGAAATGGAAGAACTAGAATCGTATGACTTTACAAAGACTCCATGGATAGGAACTAAAAACGAGATATTGAAGCAGTTATGATGATTCAGTAATATCATCACTTCAATTTGGAGTTCTTAGTTACTTCGACCCGATGGATCTTAGTGATGGAATAATAAGTCATAATTCAGTGATTGTATCATTAACCATTTCTTTATTTTGGTGCGAGGAGCTTACCATGAATCCACTGATTTCTGCCGCTTCCGTTATTGCTGCTGGATTGGCCGTAGGGCTTGCTTCAATTGGACCTGGAGTTGGTCAAGGTACTGCTGCGGGCCAAGCTGTAGAAGGTATTGCGAGACAACCAGAAGCAGAGGGTAAAATACGAGGTACTTTATTGCTTAGTCTGGCTTTTATGGAAGCTTTAACAATTTACGGACTGGTCGTGGCATTAGCGCTTTTATTTGCGAATCCTTTTGTTTAATCCTATAAATGTGAAAAATACGTACTTATTTTTTTCTTATTTGATTGCCGTGAACTTGCCGCTTGCTTCTTCGAATTATATCAACACTTTACTCCTACAACCACTTATTCGTTGAGACAATACCCCACCCCAGGGAAAAGGCTGATTTGAGGATGAGGAATTAGTAGATC
>NW_027519536.1:0-16651 GCF_043159265.1 Tasmannia lanceolata
TACCTCTTTGGACAACCACTATGTCTATGTCGTTTCCAGTAGAATAAAGTCTGTATCTACATAATAACAGAACGACTTCCTCTTTGAACAGTAAAGTAAAGAAAGAGGAAATGAAAAAAAAAAAATGGGGTTGGTTGTTCCTCGTTGTAATATCCATAATTCTGGCAAGAGCTGGTTCATTGAAATAGAATATTTAGGAATAATTAGGTTGGAAAAAATTTCCTATCATGTGAATTACTTTGAGATTCGAAATACGAACATGGGAATCAAATCATTGAAATATTTGTTGGATCAAAAGGTTCTTATTCATATATTACTGGATTCCAGATTCCAGTAGATTTTTCGAAATCGAGATATTTTTATTTTAAAACGCTTCGCAGAATGATCTAGTAAGCAATTGATACAATTCGATTACTCAACTCAATTAGTAGTATCCCTAGAGTCCACTTTCCCCATACTACGAGTGAAAGGGAGAATGTAAAGACTACCATTAAAGCAGCCCAAGCGAGATTTACTATATCCATGTGAATTATGTCCCCTATCTCTATGAACATGAAGGAATTATTCCATTATTGATCACTAATAATAGTGAAATCAATGGTGCAGAGTCAAAATTGGATTCTGATCTAACGCTATTGATGAACCAATCCAATTCCAATGAATACGCTTGTAACAAGTTCCTATATGATTTCTGGTAGAATTGGGAAGCATTAAGCACAAGCAAGATACACAGTTACCCCCTTGAAAGTCTCAAAAGACAGAAAAATATACCATCAAGATCGATAACTATCTATCACATACCTCTATCTCCCGTCTAAGCCTTACTGTCTCTCTTTCTGTGAAAGAATCGGGAGACACCCCATTACATACATTCTTGGCGGGGTTACCAAAAAGTTCAACTTTTCTTTTTTAAAATATTAAGATCTATAAGAGAAAAGCCAATCACCCACCCAATCCAATATTGATTGAATGCCTGAGCACTCAGAGACTCTCGTGAGTCTGGATACAAAGTATCTTCAGTCCTTTCCCCAACCCCTACTTTGATTCTCCATGAGCCTGCCCAATCTAATTCAAGATTCAGTCAGTAGACACTAGTGTAGGAAGTATTGATAGTCCTTCCTATCATCCCTCCTTGGATCCTAGGAACAAGGATTTACAGTCCTTTAGGAGCCTTCCTTTGGATACCCGGATTTTGATCCCTGACTTTTGTAGTTATGAATCTCACAATTGAATTTGACTATTGATTTGATTCTATTGATAAATCAAATCAATGACCCGAACCTATCAGTAATCAGTAATAAGCGAGGGTTTCTTTATTCATATTGGTACCGGTTTGGACCACACCCTAATTTTTTAAGAACGAATCAAAAGTTTTTTATAGAACCCCGGGATTCTGAAAATCTAGTATCGACAGTCCTAGCCCTTTGCCTCTGCTTCCGCTGGGCAAGAATTTTTCGAGTTCTATTAGCAGGATAAGGGATTCCGAGTCTTTTGTTGATCAGGCGACACCCGGATTTGAACTGGGGAGAAAGGATTTGCAGTCCCCCGCCTTACCGCTCGGCCATGCCGCCAAAACGATACAAAATAGATATAGATCAAAATATTCTTTTTTTTTTTTTATTGGATCCAGTTGTTCTCTTCGGTTGATTCTATAGTATTTCAAAACACACAACACCTAAAAATTTCCCTTCTCTTTTATATTGAAAATTGAAATGAAAGAGAAAAAATAGATTTCCAGTCACAAAATCAAAAATTCAGGGCCAATTGGAACCATTAACTATTGTGAATTCATGAACGGTTCTTGAGTTTGGATCTCCAATCTTGTTTCCTTAATGGAATGGCATAAGAAAATAAAATTGATACACGACTAATGCTAATCAGTATCAATTATCAACTCTTTTCAATAATGAATCCTTTTCAATTTCAATTATGCAATTATAACAACAATTATGTGTATATGTAAACCCCGGGGTAAAAATTGTTACAGGGATACCTTACCTAGTCAGGTATCTTATATTCCTATAGAGAATCATCGTGATTCAACCTTTCATTGAATATATTGAATCTAAAATAGAAATTATGCTATAGCACGACCCATGTTGCCCCAAGTGGAACTGGGATAATGGGATATGCGGATAGCTAGATGCCTATATCTGCATGTACTTAATAAGTATAACTCACCCCTCTTACGTACTTCAAGCGAATCATATTCTACTCATTTTATTAACAAATGGGTAGAAATCTCTCTCCTCTCTGCGAATCATTTTTTAAAAAATGAATCAATCAAATAAGTGAAGTGCTAAAATCAAAGGAAACTCTATTCCTGATTATTCTGTCTTTATATCATTCATAGAGAACGGATTAAATCCAGAATCTACTTCTAGTACCCAATCTGATCGTAATATCATAATAATAGGTATAAATTGGATCAATTTTAAAACTCTATAAGTTGAAGTGTCAGAATTTCGTTTACAGGAATTTTTTATCAATTCATTTCCATTTGTATCTGTCGAAAATTCAAATTTGAGTAGAAAATTCTCTTTATTCCTTCGTTCATACGTATTTCATACGTATATGGAGTTGGATCAAATTTCATGTGATTCAGTAAACAGAATATAAATTCCATCATTGCTAGATTGATCTATCTGGTTTGATATGGTTCGATGAAGAGTGAGCCAATAATGGTATTTTTTCGATAAATGGTAAACTTAAGATGCTCCGGGATGGAAATGAGGGAATGTTTACAATACCTGGATTTAGTCAGATACAATTTGAGGGATTTTTTAGGTTCATTGATCAGGGCTTGACGGAAGAACTTCATAAGTTTCCAAAAATTGAAGATACAGATCAAGAAATTGAATTTCAATTATTTGTAGACACATATCGATTGGTCGAACCCTTGATAAAAAGAAAGAGATGCTGTGTATGAATCACTCACATATTCTTCTGAATTATATGTACCCGCAGGATTAATTTGGAAAACTGGTAGAGATATGCAAGAACAAACCATATTTATTGGAAATATTCCTCTAATGAATTCCTTGGGAACCTCCATAGTAAATGGAATATACAGAATTGTGATCAATCAAATATTGCAAAGTCCCGGTATTTATTACCGTTCAGAATTGGACCATAACGGAATTTCTGTCTATACCGGTAGCATAATATCAGATTGGGGAGGAAGATCAGAATTAGAGATTGATAGAAAAGCAAGAATATGGGCCCGTGTGAGTAGGAAACAAAAAATATCTATTCTAGTTCCATCATCAGCTATGGGTTCAAATCTAAGAGAAATTCTAGATAATGTTTGCTACCCTGAAATTTTCTTGTCTTTCCCGAATGAAAAGGAGAAAAAAAAGATTGGGTCAAGGGAAAATGCCATTTTGGAGTTTTATCAACAATTTGCTTGTGTAGGTGGGGATCCGGTATTTTCTGAGTCCTTATGTAAAGAATTACAAAAGAAATTTTTTCAACAAAGATGTGAATTAGGAAGGATTGGTCGACAAAATATGAACCGGAGATTGAATCTTGATATACCTCAGAACAATCTATTTTTGTTACCACGAGATGTATTGGCTGCTGCGGATCATTTGATCGGAATGAAATTTGGAATGGGCACCCTTGACGATATGAATCACTTGAAAAATAAACGTATTCGTTCTGTAGCAGATCTGTTACAGGATCAATTCGGATTGGCTCTGGTTCGTTTAGAAAATGTGGTTCGAGGAACTATATGTGGAGCAATCAGGCATAAATTGATACCGACTCCTCATAATTTGGTAACTTCAACTCCATTAACAACTACTTATGAATCGTTTTTCGGCCTACACCCTTTATCTCAAGTTTTGGATCGAACGAATCCGTTGACACAAATAGTTCATGGGCGAAAATCGAGTTATTTGGGTCCTGGAGGATTGACAGGACGAACTGCTAGTTTTCGGATACGAGATATCCATCCTAGTCACTATGGGCGTATTTGCCCAATTGACACGTCCGAAGGAATCAATGTTGGACTTATTGGATCTTTAGCTATTCATGCGAGGATTGGTTATTTGGGGTCTATAGAGAGTCCGTTTTATGAAATATCTCAGAGATCAAAAGAGGTACAGACAGTTTATTTATCACCAAATAGAGATGAATATTATATGGTAGCAGCAGGAAATTCTTTGGCGTTGAATCAGGGTATTCAGGAAGAACAGGTTGTTCCAGCTCGATACCGTCAAGAATTCTTGACTATTGCATGGGAACAGATTCATCTTCGAAGCATTTTTCCTTTCCAATATTTTTCTATTGGAGCTTCCCTCATTCCTTTTATCGAGCATAATGACGCGAATCGAGCTTTAATGAGTTCGAATATGCAGCGTCAAGCAGTTCCGCTTTCTCGGTCCGAGAAGTGCATTGTTGGAACTGGGTTGGAACGCCAAGCGGCTCTAGATTCGGGGGTTTCAGCTATAGCCGAACAAGATGGAAAGATCATTTATACTGATACTGACAAGATCGTTTTATCAGGTAATGGAGACACTACCATAAGCATTCCATTGGTTATGTATCAACGTTCCAACAAAAATACCTGTATGCATCAAAAACCTCAGGTTCCGCGGGGTAAATGCATTAAAAAGGGACAAATTTTAGCGGACGGTGCGGCTACAGTTGGTGGTGAACTCGCTTTGGGAAAAAACGTATTAGTGTCTTATATGCCATGGGAAGGCTACAATTTTGAAGACGCGGTACTCATTAGTGAACGTCTGGTATATGGAGATATTTATACTTCTTTTCACATCCGGAAATATGAAATTCAGACTCATGTGACAAGTCAAGGCCCTGAAAGAATCACTAATGAAATACCGCATTTAGAAGCCCATTTACTCCGCAATTTAGACAGAAATGGAATTGTGATGTTGGGATCTTGGATAGAAACAGGTGATATTTTAGTAGGTAAATTAACGCCTCAGACAGCAAAAGAATCATCGTATGCCCCGGAAGATAGATTATTACGAGCCATACTTGGAATTCAGGTATCCACTGCAAAGGAAACTTGTCTAAAATTACCTATAGGCGGAAAGGGTCGAGTTATTGATGTGAGATGGATCCAGAAAGGGGGGGGTTCCAGTTATAATCCAGAAATGATTCGTGTATATATTTCACAGAAGCGTGAAATCAAAGTAGGTGATAAAGTAGCTGGAAGACATGGGAATAAAGGTATCATTTCAAAAATTTTGCCTAGACAAGATATGCCTTATTTGCAAGATGGAACACCGGTGGATATGGTCTTCAACCCATTAGGAGTACCTTCGCGAATGAATGTGGGACAGATATTTGAATGCTCGCTCGGGTTAGCGGGGGACCTGCTGGACAGACATTATAGAATAGCACCCTTCGATGAGAGATATGAGCAAGAGGCTTCGAGAAAACTAGTGTTTCCTGAATTATATGAAGCCAGTAAGCAAACAGCAAATCCGTGGGTATTTGAACCCGAGTATCCGGGAAAAAGCAGAATATTTGATGGAAGAACAGGAGATCCTTTTGAACAACCTGTTATAATAGGAAAGTCCTATATCCTGAAATTAATTCATCAAGTTGATGATAAAATCCACGGACGCTCCAGTGGACATTATGCACTTGTTACACAACAACCCCTTAGAGGAAGGGCCAGGCAAGGGGGACAACGAGTAGGAGAAATGGAAGTTTGGGCTCTAGAGGGATTTGGTGTTGCTCATATTTCACAAGAGATGCTTACTTATAAATCTGATCATATTAGAGCTCGTCAGGAAGTACTTGGTACTACGATCATTGGAGGAACAATACCTAACCCCGAGGATGCTCCAGAATCTTTTCGATTACTCGTTCGAGAACTACGATCTTTGGCTCTGGAACTGAATCATTTCCTTGTATCTGAGAAGAACTTCCAGATTCATAGGAAGGAAGCTTGATCGGAATGAATCAGAATTTATATTCTATAATATGATCGACAGGTATAAACATCAACAACTTCGAATTGGATCAGTTTCTCCTCAACAAATAAGTGCTTGGGCTAACAAAATACTACCTAATGGAGAGATAGTTGGAGAGGTGACAAAACCCTATACTTTTCATTACAAAACCAATAAACCGGAAAAAGATGGATTGTTTTGTGAAAGAATTTCTGGACCTATAAAAAGTGGAATTTGTGCTTGTGGAAATTATCGAGTGATCGGAGATGAAAAAGAAGACCCGAAATTTTGTGAACAATGCGGAGTCGAATTTGTTGATTCTCGGATACGAAGATATCAAATGGGATACATCAAACTGGCATGTCCAGTGACTCATGTGTGGTATTTTAAACGTCTTCCTAGTTATATCGCGAATCTTTTAGATAAACCCCTTAAGGAATTAGAAAGCCTAGTATACTGCGATGTGTGATTTGATCGAAATTATGAGTTTACAGATTCGGAATGAGAAACTGTCATCCCATTTAATCCGATTGGGATGCCCCTGGCTCTGACATGTCTCCTGGGAGAGGAAGAAGAAGAACATGAAGCTCAGAATTATGGGTGTATTCAATACTTCCAAATAAAGGGGGAATTGATCCATGGTCGATTCCGTAACATATAAATAGGAATTGCTAGCTGTACCTCGTGAAAAAAAAAAAAGAATTCTTTCTTGGAATTAGCCACTCCATTTCTTTTAGAAATAAATTCTGTTTTCTGTTCAAGTAAACAAATATGACATGGTTACAGGAATCTATCCATCGCATATATGCTTCAAGGGACATCATAGCATAACCGTCGAGGTGAAGTAGGGACCTAAAAGATCGAATGGAACGATACATAGACAAGTAAATCCCTTATGAGTTCCAAGGTATTCCTTTAAGGGGATTCATCATTCGAGGGGACGTAGGCTACTCAACAATTTCACATTTTATTTATGTCGTAATTGAATAATGAATAAGTAATTCCGAAAATAAAATATAAAGTAAAAATGAATCAATGAAATATAGGTTGGTTCTCACTGGGAACTTGAGTAAGGAGTAGATTTTTATGGGGGTTTCTAGAACAAAATTTGAAAGTGAGACCCCCTTTATTTATTATTTATTTGGTGTAACTACTTGAGCCGGATGAGAGGAAACCTTCATGTCCGGTTTTTAAGGGTGGGGATCCTATAGGAACCTATCCCAATTTTTCTTTTGCTAGGCCCATAGTTAAAAAACCGACTTTCTTACGATTACGAGGTTCATTCGAATATGAAATACAATCCCGGAAATATAGCATCCCACTTTTTTTTACTACCCAAGGCTTCGATACATTTCGAAATCGAGAAATCTCTACTGGAGCAAGTGCTATCAGAGAACAATTAGCCGATCCAGATTTGCGAATTATTACAGATCATTCATTGGTGGAATGGAAGGAATTAGGGGAAGAAAGGTACACTGGGAATGAATGGGAAGATAGAAAAGTTGGAAGAAGAAAGGATTTTTTGGTTAGACGCATGGAATTAGCTAAGCATTTTGTTCGAACAAATGTAGAACCAGAACGGATGGTTTTGTGCCTATTACCAGTTCTTCCTCCGGAGTTGAGACCAATCATTCAGATAGATGGGGGTAAACCAATGAGTTCGGATATTAATGAACTCTATCGAAGAGTTATCTATCGGAACAATACTCTTACCGATCCATTAACAACAAGTAGATCTACGCCAGGGGAATCAGTAATGTGTCAGGAGAAATTGGTACAAGAAGCCGTAGATACACTTCTTGATAATGGGATCCGCGGGCAACCAATGAGGGATGGTCATAATAAAGTTTACAAGTCGTTTTCAGATGTAATTGAAGGCAAAGAGGGAAGATTTCGTGAGACTCTACTTGGTAAACGGGTCGATTATTCGGGGCGTTCCGTCATTGTCGTGGGCCCTTCGCTTTCATTACATCGATGTGGATTACCTCGAGAAATAGCAATAGAACTTTTCCAGACATTTGTAATTCGTGGTCTAATCAGACAACATATTGCTTCCAACATAGGGATTGCAAAAAGTAAAATTCGGGAAAAAGAACCAATTGTATGGGAAATACTTCAAGAAGTTATGCAAGGGCACCCCATATTGCTGAATAGAGCACCCACCCTGCATAGATTAGGCATACAGGCGTTCCAACCTATTTTAGCGGAGGAACGTGCTATTTGTTTACATCCATTAGTTCGTAAGGGATTCAATGCAGACTTTGATGGGGATCAAATGGCTGTTCATGTACCTTTATCTTTGGAAGCTCAAGCAGAGGCTCGTTTACTTATGTTTTCTCATATGAATCTCTTGTCTCCAGCTATTGGGGATCCCATTTCCATACCAACCCAAGATATGCTTATTGGACTCTATGTATTAACCATCGGAAATCGTCGAGGTATTTGTGCAAATAGGTATAATCCATGGAATCACAGAAACTATCAAAATGAAACAGTTTACGAGTATAATAATAACTATAAGTATACGAAAGAAAAAGAACCCTATTTTTGTAGTTCCTATGATGCACTTGGAGCTTACCGGCAGAAACGAATCAATTTAGATAGTCCTTTGTGGCTCCGGTGGCGACTAGATCAACGTTTCATTGCCCCAAGAGAAGTGCCCATCGAAGTTCAATATGAATCTTTGGGTACCTATCATGAGATTTATGGGCACTATCTACTAGTAAGAAGTGTCAAAAAAGAAATCCTTTGTATATACATTCGAACCACCATTGGTCATATTTCTTTTTATCGAGAAATAGAAGAAGCCATACAGGGGTTTTGCCGAGCCTACTCATAAGGTACCTAAGCTAAGTAATTATGTGATACGATACCTTGTGAATTCGGGTCTCTACGGTTCAACCGGTATCCTAATTCCTGAATTGATACGTGAATCAAGATAGAGGAAAGGAAGTCTTCGAATCACTGACTCAAACCTATTGTCGAATCCTACTCAACAGAATATGGAGGTACTTATGGCGGAACGGGCCGATCTGGTCTTTCACAATAAAGTGATAGATGGAACTGCCATGAAACGACTTATTAGTCGATTAATAGATCACTTCGGAATGGCATATACATCACACATACTGGATCAAGTAAAGACTATGGGTTTCCAGCAAGCCACTGCTACATCCATTTCATTAGGAATTGATGATCTTTTAACAATACCTTCTAAGGGATGGCTAGTCCAAGATGCTGAACAACAAAGTTTGATTTTGGAAAAGCACCATCATTATGGGAATGTACACGCGGTAGAAAAATTACGTCAATCCATTGAGATATGGTATGCTACAAGTGAATATTTGAGACAAGAAATGCATCCTAATTTTAGGATGACGGATCCTTCTAATCCAGTCCATATAATGTCCTTTTCGGGAGCTCGGGGAAATGCATCTCAGGTACACCAATTAGTCGGTATGAGAGGATTAATGTCGGATCCCCAAGGACAAATGATTGATTTACCCATTCAAAGCAATTTACGCGAAGGACTTTCTTTAACGGAATATCTCATTTCTTGCTACGGAGCTCGCAAAGGAGTTGTGGATACTGCTGTACGAACATCAGATGCTGGATACCTCACGCGTCGACTTGTTGAAGTAGTTCAACACATTGTTGTACGTAGAACAGATTGTGGCACTATCCGAGGTATTTCCGTGAGTCCTCGAAATGGGATGACGGAAAAAATGTTGATCCAAACACTAATTGGTCGTGTATTAGCAGACGATATATATATGGGTCTACGATGCATTGCCGCTCGAAATCAAGATATTGGGGTTGGGCTTGTCAATCGATTCATAACCTTTCGAGCACAATCAATATATATTCGAACCCCCTTTATTTGCAGGAGTACATCTTGGATCTGTCGATTATGTTATGGTCGGAGTCCCACTCATGGTGACCTGGTCGAATTGGGAGAAGCAGTAGGTATCATTGCGGGTCAATCAATTGGGGAACCAGGGACTCAACTAACATTAAGAACTTTTCATACCGGTGGAGTATTCACAGGTGGTACTGCAGAACATGTACGAGCCCCCTCTAATGGAAAAATAAAATTCAATGAGGATTTGGTTCATCCCACACGTACACGTCATGGGCATCCTGCTTTTCTATGTTATATAGACCTGTATGTCACTATTGAGAGTCAGGATATTCTACATAATGTGAATATTCCACCAAAAAGTTTTCTTTTAGTTCAAAATGATCAATATGTAGAATCAGAACAAGTGATTGCCGAGATTCGCGCTGGAACATCCACTTTCAATTTTAAAGAGAGAGTTCGAAAACATATTTATTCTGACTCAGAGGGAGAAATGCACTGGAGTACCGATGTGTACCATGCACCTGAATATACATATGGTAATGTTCATCTCTTACCTAAAACAAGTCATTTATGGATATTATCGGGGGGTCCGTGCAGATCTAGTATAGTGCCTTTTTCGCTCCACAAGGATCAAGATCAAATGAACATTCATTCTCTTTCTGTCGAACAGAGAGAGAGTTCTGACCTCTCAGTGACTAATGATCGAGTGAGACACAAATTGTTTAGTTCAGATCCTTCCGGTAAAAAAGAGGGAAAGATTCTTGATTATTCAGGACCTGCTCGAATCATATCCAATGGTCGTTGGAATTTCATATATCCTGCCATTCTCCACGAGAATTCTGATTTATTGGCGAAAAGGCGAAGAAATAGATTCATCATCCCATTCCAATATGATCAAGAACGAGAGAAAGAACTAATGCCTCGTTCTGGTATCTCGATTGAAATACCCATAAATGGTATTTTACGTAGAAATAGTATTCTTGCTTATTTCGACGATCCCCGATACAGAAGAAGCAGTTCAGGAATTACTAAGTATGGGACTGTAGAAGTGGATTCAATCGTCAAAAAAGAGGATTTGATTGAGTATCGAGGAGCAAAGGAATTTAGTCCGAAATACCAAATGAAAGTAGATCGCTTTTTTTTCATTCCCGAAGAAGTGCATATCTTACCTGGCTCTTCGTCCATAATGGTACAGAACAATAGTATCATTGGAGTCGATACACGAATCACTTTAAATACAAGAAGCCGCGTAGGTGGATTAGTCCGAGTGGAGAGAAAAAAAAAAAGGATTGAACTGAAAATCTTTTCTGGAGATATCCATTTTCCTGGAGAGACAGATAAGATCTCCCGGCACAGCGGCATCTTGATACCACCAGGAACGGGAAAAAAAAATTCTAAGGAATCAAAAAAATTACAAAATTGGATCTATGTCCAACGGATCACACCTACCAAGAAAAAGTATTTTGTTTCGGTTCGATCCGTAGTCACATATGAAATAGCTGATGGTATCAATTTAGCAACGCTTTTTCCCCAGGATCTGTTGCAAGAAAGGGATAATGTGAAATTCCGAGTTGAAAATTATATCCTTTATAGAAATGGCAAACCAATTCGAGGAATTTATTACACAAGTATTCAATTAGTTCGTACTTGTTTAGTATTGAATTGGGACCAAGACCGAAATGGTTCTATAGAAAAGGTTCAGGCTTCCATTGTTGAAGTGAGGGCAAATGATCTGATTCGAGATTTCATAAGAATTGACTTAGTGAAGTCCCCTATTTCGTATATCGGAAAAAGGAATGATATGGCGGGTTCGGGATTGATCCCAGATAATGGATCAGATCACACCAATATCAATCCTTTTTATTCCAAGGCGAGGAGGATTCAATCACTTACCCAACATCAAGGAACTATTCGTACGTTGCTGAATAGAAATAAGGAATGCCAATCTTTTCTAATTTTGTCATTATCCAATTGTTCTCGAATTGGTCCATTCAATGGTTCTAAATCTCACAATGTGACAAAAGAATCAATTCAAATTAAAGAGGATCCCATGATTCCGATTAGGAATTCGTTGGGTCCCTTAGGGACTGTACCTAAAATTGCGAATTTTTATTCACCTTACTATTTAATAACTCATAATCAGATCTTGTTAAATAAATATTTGCTACTTGACAATTTAAAACAGACTTTACAAGTACTTAAATATTATTTAATGGATGAAAATGGGAGAATTTATAATCCCTATCCATGCAGGAACATCATTTTTCATCCATTCGATTTGACTTGGTGCTTTCTCCATCACGATTATTGTGAGAAGACATCCAAAATAATTGTCCTCGGACAGTTTATTTGTGAAAATGTATGTATATCCAAATATGGACCACAGATAAAATCTGGTCAAGTTCTAATTGTTCATGTTGACTCCTTAGTCATAAGATCAGCTAAGCCTCATTTGGCCACCCCAGGGGCAACCGTTCATGGTCATTATGGAGAAATCCTTTACGAAGGGGATACATTAGTTACATTTATATATGAAAAATCGAGATCGGGTGATATAACGCAAGGTCTTCCAAAAGTGGAACAAGTGTTAGAAGTGCGTTCGATTGATTCAATATCGATGAACCTAGAAAAGAGGGTTGAGGGTTGGAACGAACATATAAAAAGAATTCTTGGAATTCCGTGGGAATTCTTGATTGGTGCTGAGCTAACCATAGCGCAAAGTCGTATCTCTTTGGTTAATAAGATCCAAAGGGTTTATCGATCCCAGGGGGTGCAAATCCATAATAGGCATATAGAGATTATTGTACGTCAAATAACATCAAAAGTGTTGGTTTCAGAAGATGGAATGTCTAATGTTTTTTCACCCGGAGAACTAATAGGATTGTTTCGAGCGGAACGAACAGGGCGTGCTTTGGAAGAAGCGATCTGTTACCGAGCCATCTTATTGGGAATTACCAGGGCATCTCTGAATACTCAAAGTTTCATATCCGAAGCAAGTTTTCAAGAAACTGCTCGAGTTTTAGCAAAAGCCGCTCTACGAGGTCGTATTGATTGGTTGAAAGGCCTGAAAGAGAACGTTGTTCTGGGGGGGATGATACCTGTTGGTACCGGATTCAAGGGATTAGTGCACCGTTCAAGGCAAGACAACAACATTCCCTTGGAAATCAAAAAGAAGAATCTATTCGAGGGGGAAATTAGAGATATTTTGTTCCACCACAGAGAATTATTTGGTTCTTACATCCCAAATAATTTCCATAATACACCAGAACAATAATTTACGGGATTTCATGATTCCTAAGAGCAAATTGATTCTTTTCTTTTAACTTTAATTATATGGTATGGTCCGGTCTTTTTATTGGGTAATAAAGATAATAACGAATAGAAAGGAATTAATCACTTGGACCATGTATCAAGGGTCAATCTCCGGGAGAAGGTTCCGTCGGAACAATTATTTATTTCAGGGTACCTCGTCTCTTAAAAAAAAAAAAAAGAGAAAGTGTGGGGAAAAATGACAAGAAGATATTGGAACATTAATTTAGAAGAGATGATGGAAGCAGGAGTTCATTTTGGTCATGGTACTAGGAAATGGAATCCTAGAATGGCACCTTACATCTCTGCAAAGCGTAAAGGTATTCATATTACAAATCTTACTAGAACTGCTCGTTTTTTGTCAGAAGCCTGTGATTTAGTTTTTGATGCAGCAAGTAGGGGAAAACACTTCTTAATAGTTGGTACCAAAAATAAAGCAGCTGATTCAGTAGCATCAGCTGCAATAAAGGCTCGGTGTCATTATGTTAATAAAAAATGGCTCGGTGGTATGTCAACGAATTGGTCCACTACAGAAACGAGACTTCATAAGTTTAGGGATTTGAAAGCGGAACAAAAGGCGGGGAAACTCAACCGTCTACCGAAAAGAGATGCAGCAATGTTGAAGAGACAATTATCTCACCTGCAAACATATTTGGGTGGGATCAAATATATGACGGGCTTACCCGATATTGTAATCATCGTTGATCAGCAAGAAGAATATACGGCTCTTCGAGAATGTCTCACTTTAGGGATTCCGACGATTTGCTTAATCGATACAAATTGTAACCCGGATCTCGCAGATATTTCTATTCCAGCCAACGATGACGCTATAGCGTCAATCCGATTGATTCTTAACAAATTAGTATCCGCAATTTGTGAGGGTCGTTCTAGCTATATAAGAAATCGTTGATTAATAATAAGATAAGCCAATGACTTTTTGAACCCCATAGATTGATTTAATCGGTTACTATTTCTGAATCTCAAAAAAGAGATCAAAATCACTGGGGATATTATGTGATTACTTGGTATCCTAAATATACGATTTAAAGTAGTCGAGTCGAGAAAGAGAGGGTTGAATCAAAATAATTCTTTTTTAAGTTCTATTTCTGTCAGAGGGCAATATGAATGTTCTACCATGTTCCATCAACACACTCAAAGGGTTATACGATCTATCCGGTGTGGAAGTAGGCCAACATTTCTATTGGCAAATAGGGGGTTTCCAAGTCCATGCCCAAGTACTTATCACTTCTTGGGTCGTAATTGCTATCTTATTAGGTTCAGCCACTATAGCTGTTCGGAACCCACAAACCATTCCAACTAACAGTCAGAATTTCTTCGAATATGTACTTGAATTCATTCGAGACTTGAGCAAAACTCAGATTGGAGAAGATTATGGTCCTTGGGTTCCTTTTATTGGAACTATGTTCCTATTTATTTTTGTTTCTAACTGGTCAGGTGCTCTTTTACCTCGGAAAATCATACAGTTACCTCATGGGGAGTTAGCTGCACCCACGAATGATATAAATACTACTGTTGCTTTAGCTTTACCCACGTCAGTGGCATATTTCTATGCGGGTCTTACTAAAAAGGGATTGGGCTATTTCGGTAAATACATTCAACCAACTCCAATACTTTTACCAATTAACATCCTAGAAGATTTCACAAAACCTTTATCACTTAGTTTTCGACTTTTCGGGAATATATTGGCTGATGAATTAGTAGTTGTTGTTCTTGTTTCTTTAGTACCTTTAGTGGTTCCTATACCTGTCATGTTTCTTGGATTATTCACAAGCGGGATTCAAGCTCTTATTTTTGCGACTTTAGCCGCGGCTTATATAGGTGAATCCATGGAGGGTCATCATTGACTAGCTTCCAAAATAGTCTTGTTTTTTTTTTTTTGAAAAAAAAAACAAGACTATCCCAACTCATGGGTGGCTCAAGATAATCTACTTGGGGAACATGATGGATATCTACAAATATGGTAGATACGATTTAGAGTAGGGTCAATAAAGATGTACGATATTAGGGAATTAAAAAAAAAAAAGGAAAGAGATCGAAAAGATCTTTTTTCCTAAGATTCCCGTTTGGTCCATTTACGTCATACCTCTCCAATTGATATTCTATTTATATCAGTCAATTACGATTACGGTATTACGATTCATAATTTGAATAAGAAAGAATTGTTATGTTATCTGTTTCCGACGTATGCCTAAACAAAAAAACTATGTTCTATCAATTCAATGGTTGACAAAAATTGTCTGCAATTGGATCAATCAAATCTTGATATGGATATGGAATGGTTCGGGCTGATGAATCCATCCGTTTATATCAATGCGCAATAATGATAAAGAAAAGGAAGAGAAAAGTTTACAAACAAATAAGATTCAGAAAAAGGTAGGTTAGGGAGGTTGAGCTGGGTATATGTAATGGCTATAATTCAATCCCTGTGTATGTTTCGAAGAATGATTCTATAATCCAATTCAATATAAGATACGAATGGTTTACGTTATGGAAGAAACATATGTATATGTGATATTAGATATTCACGAGTTATATATGGACTATCCATATATATTATTTCCCATCCCACTGAAGTTAGATGGATTCCAACGGAAGGACTTCCGTTTCATCTTTGGCTGTGGATTGAATGAATAAACAGATGAAGTTAAGGATATAGAAGAGAAAGAGCGAAGAATTGAAAGAGTGGTTCGGAACAAAGAAATGGAAGAACTAGAATCGTATGACTTTACAAAGACTCCATGGATAGGAACTAAAAACGAGATATTGAAGCAGTTATGATGATTCAGTAATATCATCACTTCAATTTGGAGTTCTTAGTTACTTCGACCCGATGGATCTTAGTGATGGAATAATAAGTCATAATTCAGTGATTGTATCATTAACCATTTCTTTATTTTGGTGCGAGGAGCTTACCATGAATCCACTGATTTCTGCCGCTTCCGTTATTGCTGCTGGATTGGCCGTAGGGCTTGCTTCAATTGGACCTGGAGTTGGTCAAGGTACTGCTGCGGGCCAAGCTGTAGAAGGTATTGCGAGACAACCAGAAGCAGAGGGTAAAATACGAGGTACTTTATTGCTTAGTCTGGCTTTTATGGAAGCTTTAACAATTTACGGACTGGTCGTGGCATTAGCGCTTTTATTTGCGAATCCTTTTGTTTAATCCTATAAATGTGAAAAATACGTACTTATTTTTTTCTTATTTGATTGCCGTGAACTTGCCGCTTGCTTCTTCGAATTATATCAACACTTTACTCCTACAACCACTTATTCGTTGAGACAATACCCCACCCCAGGGAAAAGGCTGATTTGAGGATGAGGAATTAGTAGATCCACTCGCTTTCTTCCTTTCCATCCTTAATGGAACCCTTTTTTTTTTTTCACTTTTAGGAAGCGTTGTAACAAACGAGGTATTTCGCAATTGGCATGAGACCCGGGACCTCATATTAATAAGTATTTTATTGGATTGGGAACTTCAATTGAAATAATAATAAAGAATAAATGAAATTTCAAAATGAAATGAATCTATTTT
>NW_027519537.1:0-12500 GCF_043159265.1 Tasmannia lanceolata
GTATAATTTCGCCCCACTTTTGATTGATTTCTTTTTATTTATTTACTTATTTATAAATATGAATTTATTTATAAAATAGATTCATTTCATTTTGAAATTTCATTTATTCTTTATTATTATTTCAATTGAAGTTCCCAATCCAATAAAATACTTATTAATATGAGGTCCCGGGTCTCATGCCAATTGCGAAATACCTCGTTTGTTACAACGCTTCCTAAAAGTGAAAAAAAAAAAAGGGTTCCATTAAGGATGGAAAGGAAGAAAGCGAGTGGATCTACTAATTCCTCATCCTCAAATCAGCCTTTTCCCTGGGGTGGGGTATTGTCTCAACGAATAAGTGGTTGTAGGAGTAAAGTGTTGATATAATTCGAAGAAGCAAGCGGCAAGTTCACGGCAATCAAATAAGAAAAAAATAAGTACGTATTTTTCACATTTATAGGATTAAACAAAAGGATTCGCAAATAAAAGCGCTAATGCCACGACCAGTCCGTAAATTGTTAAAGCTTCCATAAAAGCCAGACTAAGCAATAAAGTACCTCGTATTTTACCCTCTGCTTCTGGTTGTCTCGCAATACCTTCTACAGCTTGGCCCGCAGCAGTACCTTGACCAACTCCAGGTCCAATTGAAGCAAGCCCTACGGCCAATCCAGCAGCAATAACGGAAGCGGCAGAAATCAGTGGATTCATGGTAAGCTCCTCGCACCAAAATAAAGAAATGGTTAATGATACAATCACTGAATTATGACTTATTATTCCATCACTAAGATCCATCGGGTCGAAGTAACTAAGAACTCCAAATTGAAGTGATGATATTACTGAATCATCATAACTGCTTCAATATCTCGTTTTTAGTTCCTATCCATGGAGTCTTTGTAAAGTCATACGATTCTAGTTCTTCCATTTCTTTGTTCCGAACCACTCTTTCAATTCTTCGCTCTTTCTCTTCTATATCCTTAACTTCATCTGTTTATTCATTCAATCCACAGCCAAAGATGAAACGGAAGTCCTTCCGTTGGAATCCATCTAACTTCAGTGGGATGGGAAATAATATATATGGATAGTCCATATATAACTCGTGAATATCTAATATCACATATACATATGTTTCTTCCATAACGTAAACCATTCGTATCTTATATTGAATTGGATTATAGAATCATTCTTCGAAACATACACAGGGATTGAATTATAGCCATTACATATACCCAGCTCAACCTCCCTAACCTACCTTTTTCTGAATCTTATTTGTTTGTAAACTTTTCTCTTCCTTTTCTTTATCATTATTGCGCATTGATATAAACGGATGGATTCATCAGCCCGAACCATTCCATATCCATATCAAGATTTGATTGATCCAATTGCAGACAATTTTTGTCAACCATTGAATTGATAGAACATAGTTTTTTTGTTTAGGCATACGTCGGAAACAGATAACATAACAATTCTTTCTTATTCAAATTATGAATCGTAATACCGTAATCGTAATTGACTGATATAAATAGAATATCAATTGGAGAGGTATGACGTAAATGGACCAAACGGGAATCTTAGGAAAAAAGATCTTTTCGATCTCTTTCCTTTTTTTTTTTTTAATTCCCTAATATCGTACATCTTTATTGACCCTACTCTAAATCGTATCTACCATATTTGTAGATATCCATCATGTTCCCCAAGTAGATTATCTTGAGCCACCCATGAGTTGGGATAGTCTTGTTTTTTTTTTCAAAAAAAAAAAAACAAGACTATTTTGGAAGCTAGTCAATGATGACCCTCCATGGATTCACCTATATAAGCCGCGGCTAAAGTCGCAAAAATAAGAGCTTGAATCCCGCTTGTGAATAATCCAAGAAACATGACAGGTATAGGAACCACTAAAGGTACTAAAGAAACAAGAACAACAACTACTAATTCATCAGCCAATATATTCCCGAAAAGTCGAAAACTAAGTGATAAAGGTTTTGTGAAATCTTCTAGGATGTTAATTGGTAAAAGTATTGGAGTTGGTTGAATGTATTTACCGAAATAGCCCAATCCCTTTTTAGTAAGACCCGCATAGAAATATGCCACTGACGTGGGTAAAGCTAAAGCAACAGTAGTATTTATATCATTCGTGGGTGCAGCTAACTCCCCATGAGGTAACTGTATGATTTTCCGAGGTAAAAGAGCACCTGACCAGTTAGAAACAAAAATAAATAGGAACATAGTTCCAATAAAAGGAACCCAAGGACCATAATCTTCTCCAATCTGAGTTTTGCTCAAGTCTCGAATGAATTCAAGTACATATTCGAAGAAATTCTGACTGTTAGTTGGAATGGTTTGTGGGTTCCGAACAGCTATAGTGGCTGAACCTAATAAGATAGCAATTACGACCCAAGAAGTGATAAGTACTTGGGCATGGACTTGGAAACCCCCTATTTGCCAATAGAAATGTTGGCCTACTTCCACACCGGATAGATCGTATAACCCTTTGAGTGTGTTGATGGAACATGGTAGAACATTCATATTGCCCTCTGACAGAAATAGAACTTAAAAAAGAATTATTTTGATTCAACCCTCTCTTTCTCGACTCGACTACTTTAAATCGTATATTTAGGATACCAAGTAATCACATAATATCCCCAGTGATTTTGATCTCTTTTTTGAGATTCAGAAATAGTAACCGATTAAATCAATCTATGGGGTTCAAAAAGTCATTGGCTTATCTTATTATTAATCAACGATTTCTTATATAGCTAGAACGACCCTCACAAATTGCGGATACTAATTTGTTAAGAATCAATCGGATTGACGCTATAGCGTCATCGTTGGCTGGAATAGAAATATCTGCGAGATCCGGGTTACAATTTGTATCGATTAAGCAAATCGTCGGAATCCCTAAAGTGAGACATTCTCGAAGAGCCGTATATTCTTCTTGCTGATCAACGATGATTACAATATCGGGTAAGCCCGTCATATATTTGATCCCACCCAAATATGTTTGCAGGTGAGATAATTGTCTCTTCAACATTGCTGCATCTCTTTTCGGTAGACGGTTGAGTTTCCCCGCCTTTTGTTCCGCTTTCAAATCCCTAAACTTATGAAGTCTCGTTTCTGTAGTGGACCAATTCGTTGACATACCACCGAGCCATTTTTTATTAACATAATGACACCGAGCCTTTATTGCAGCTGATGCTACTGAATCAGCTGCTTTATTTTTGGTACCAACTATTAAGAAGTGTTTTCCCCTACTTGCTGCATCAAAAACTAAATCACAGGCTTCTGACAAAAAACGAGCAGTTCTAGTAAGATTTGTAATATGAATACCTTTACGCTTTGCAGAGATGTAAGGTGCCATTCTAGGATTCCATTTCCTAGTACCATGACCAAAATGAACTCCTGCTTCCATCATCTCTTCTAAATTAATGTTCCAATATCTTCTTGTCATTTTTCCCCACACTTTCTCTTTTTTTTTTTTTTAAGAGACGAGGTACCCTGAAATAAATAATTGTTCCGACGGAACCTTCTCCCGGAGATTGACCCTTGATACATGGTCCAAGTGATTAATTCCTTTCTATTCGTTATTATCTTTATTACCCAATAAAAAGACCGGACCATACCATATAATTAAAGTTAAAAGAAAAGAATCAATTTGCTCTTAGGAATCATGAAATCCCGTAAATTATTGTTCTGGTGTATTATGGAAATTATTTGGGATGTAAGAACCAAATAATTCTCTGTGGTGGAACAAAATATCTCTAATTTCCCCCTCGAATAGATTCTTCTTTTTGATTTCCAAGGGAATGTTGTTGTCTTGCCTTGAACGGTGCACTAATCCCTTGAATCCGGTACCAACAGGTATCATCCCCCCCAGAACAACGTTCTCTTTCAGGCCTTTCAACCAATCAATACGACCTCGTAGAGCGGCTTTTGCTAAAACTCGAGCAGTTTCTTGAAAACTTGCTTCGGATATGAAACTTTGAGTATTCAGAGATGCCCTGGTAATTCCCAATAAGATGGCTCGGTAACAGATCGCTTCTTCCAAAGCACGCCCTGTTCGTTCCGCTCGAAACAATCCTATTAGTTCTCCGGGTGAAAAAACATTAGACATTCCATCTTCTGAAACCAACACTTTTGATGTTATTTGACGTACAATAATCTCTATATGCCTATTATGGATTTGCACCCCCTGGGATCGATAAACCCTTTGGATCTTATTAACCAAAGAGATACGACTTTGCGCTATGGTTAGCTCAGCACCAATCAAGAATTCCCACGGAATTCCAAGAATTCTTTTTATATGTTCGTTCCAACCCTCAACCCTCTTTTCTAGGTTCATCGATATTGAATCAATCGAACGCACTTCTAACACTTGTTCCACTTTTGGAAGACCTTGCGTTATATCACCCGATCTCGATTTTTCATATATAAATGTAACTAATGTATCCCCTTCGTAAAGGATTTCTCCATAATGACCATGAACGGTTGCCCCTGGGGTGGCCAAATGAGGCTTAGCTGATCTTATGACTAAGGAGTCAACATGAACAATTAGAACTTGACCAGATTTTATCTGTGGTCCATATTTGGATATACATACATTTTCACAAATAAACTGTCCGAGGACAATTATTTTGGATGTCTTCTCACAATAATCGTGATGGAGAAAGCACCAAGTCAAATCGAATGGATGAAAAATGATGTTCCTGCATGGATAGGGATTATAAATTCTCCCATTTTCATCCATTAAATAATATTTAAGTACTTGTAAAGTCTGTTTTAAATTGTCAAGTAGCAAATATTTATTTAACAAGATCTGATTATGAGTTATTAAATAGTAAGGTGAATAAAAATTCGCAATTTTAGGTACAGTCCCTAAGGGACCCAACGAATTCCTAATCGGAATCATGGGATCCTCTTTAATTTGAATTGATTCTTTTGTCACATTGTGAGATTTAGAACCATTGAATGGACCAATTCGAGAACAATTGGATAATGACAAAATTAGAAAAGATTGGCATTCCTTATTTCTATTCAGCAACGTACGAATAGTTCCTTGATGTTGGGTAAGTGATTGAATCCTCCTCGCCTTGGAATAAAAAGGATTGATATTGGTGTGATCTGATCCATTATCTGGGATCAATCCCGAACCCGCCATATCATTCCTTTTTCCGATATACGAAATAGGGGACTTCACTAAGTCAATTCTTATGAAATCTCGAATCAGATCATTTGCCCTCACTTCAACAATGGAAGCCTGAACCTTTTCTATAGAACCATTTCGGTCTTGGTCCCAATTCAATACTAAACAAGTACGAACTAATTGAATACTTGTGTAATAAATTCCTCGAATTGGTTTGCCATTTCTATAAAGGATATAATTTTCAACTCGGAATTTCACATTATCCCTTTCTTGCAACAGATCCTGGGGAAAAAGCGTTGCTAAATTGATACCATCAGCTATTTCATATGTGACTACGGATCGAACCGAAACAAAATACTTTTTCTTGGTAGGTGTGATCCGTTGGACATAGATCCAATTTTGTAATTTTTTTGATTCCTTAGAATTTTTTTTTCCCGTTCCTGGTGGTATCAAGATGCCGCTGTGCCGGGAGATCTTATCTGTCTCTCCAGGAAAATGGATATCTCCAGAAAAGATTTTCAGTTCAATCCTTTTTTTTTTTCTCTCCACTCGGACTAATCCACCTACGCGGCTTCTTGTATTTAAAGTGATTCGTGTATCGACTCCAATGATACTATTGTTCTGTACCATTATGGACGAAGAGCCAGGTAAGATATGCACTTCTTCGGGAATGAAAAAAAAGCGATCTACTTTCATTTGGTATTTCGGACTAAATTCCTTTGCTCCTCGATACTCAATCAAATCCTCTTTTTTGACGATTGAATCCACTTCTACAGTCCCATACTTAGTAATTCCTGAACTGCTTCTTCTGTATCGGGGATCGTCGAAATAAGCAAGAATACTATTTCTACGTAAAATACCATTTATGGGTATTTCAATCGAGATACCAGAACGAGGCATTAGTTCTTTCTCTCGTTCTTGATCATATTGGAATGGGATGATGAATCTATTTCTTCGCCTTTTCGCCAATAAATCAGAATTCTCGTGGAGAATGGCAGGATATATGAAATTCCAACGACCATTGGATATGATTCGAGCAGGTCCTGAATAATCAAGAATCTTTCCCTCTTTTTTACCGGAAGGATCTGAACTAAACAATTTGTGTCTCACTCGATCATTAGTCACTGAGAGGTCAGAACTCTCTCTCTGTTCGACAGAAAGAGAATGAATGTTCATTTGATCTTGATCCTTGTGGAGCGAAAAAGGCACTATACTAGATCTGCACGGACCCCCCGATAATATCCATAAATGACTTGTTTTAGGTAAGAGATGAACATTACCATATGTATATTCAGGTGCATGGTACACATCGGTACTCCAGTGCATTTCTCCCTCTGAGTCAGAATAAATATGTTTTCGAACTCTCTCTTTAAAATTGAAAGTGGATGTTCCAGCGCGAATCTCGGCAATCACTTGTTCTGATTCTACATATTGATCATTTTGAACTAAAAGAAAACTTTTTGGTGGAATATTCACATTATGTAGAATATCCTGACTCTCAATAGTGACATACAGGTCTATATAACATAGAAAAGCAGGATGCCCATGACGTGTACGTGTGGGATGAACCAAATCCTCATTGAATTTTATTTTTCCATTAGAGGGGGCTCGTACATGTTCTGCAGTACCACCTGTGAATACTCCACCGGTATGAAAAGTTCTTAATGTTAGTTGAGTCCCTGGTTCCCCAATTGATTGACCCGCAATGATACCTACTGCTTCTCCCAATTCGACCAGGTCACCATGAGTGGGACTCCGACCATAACATAATCGACAGATCCAAGATGTACTCCTGCAAATAAAGGGGGTTCGAATATATATTGATTGTGCTCGAAAGGTTATGAATCGATTGACAAGCCCAACCCCAATATCTTGATTTCGAGCGGCAATGCATCGTAGACCCATATATATATCGTCTGCTAATACACGACCAATTAGTGTTTGGATCAACATTTTTTCCGTCATCCCATTTCGAGGACTCACGGAAATACCTCGGATAGTGCCACAATCTGTTCTACGTACAACAATGTGTTGAACTACTTCAACAAGTCGACGCGTGAGGTATCCAGCATCTGATGTTCGTACAGCAGTATCCACAACTCCTTTGCGAGCTCCGTAGCAAGAAATGAGATATTCCGTTAAAGAAAGTCCTTCGCGTAAATTGCTTTGAATGGGTAAATCAATCATTTGTCCTTGGGGATCCGACATTAATCCTCTCATACCGACTAATTGGTGTACCTGAGATGCATTTCCCCGAGCTCCCGAAAAGGACATTATATGGACTGGATTAGAAGGATCCGTCATCCTAAAATTAGGATGCATTTCTTGTCTCAAATATTCACTTGTAGCATACCATATCTCAATGGATTGACGTAATTTTTCTACCGCGTGTACATTCCCATAATGATGGTGCTTTTCCAAAATCAAACTTTGTTGTTCAGCATCTTGGACTAGCCATCCCTTAGAAGGTATTGTTAAAAGATCATCAATTCCTAATGAAATGGATGTAGCAGTGGCTTGCTGGAAACCCATAGTCTTTACTTGATCCAGTATGTGTGATGTATATGCCATTCCGAAGTGATCTATTAATCGACTAATAAGTCGTTTCATGGCAGTTCCATCTATCACTTTATTGTGAAAGACCAGATCGGCCCGTTCCGCCATAAGTACCTCCATATTCTGTTGAGTAGGATTCGACAATAGGTTTGAGTCAGTGATTCGAAGACTTCCTTTCCTCTATCTTGATTCACGTATCAATTCAGGAATTAGGATACCGGTTGAACCGTAGAGACCCGAATTCACAAGGTATCGTATCACATAATTACTTAGCTTAGGTACCTTATGAGTAGGCTCGGCAAAACCCCTGTATGGCTTCTTCTATTTCTCGATAAAAAGAAATATGACCAATGGTGGTTCGAATGTATATACAAAGGATTTCTTTTTTGACACTTCTTACTAGTAGATAGTGCCCATAAATCTCATGATAGGTACCCAAAGATTCATATTGAACTTCGATGGGCACTTCTCTTGGGGCAATGAAACGTTGATCTAGTCGCCACCGGAGCCACAAAGGACTATCTAAATTGATTCGTTTCTGCCGGTAAGCTCCAAGTGCATCATAGGAACTACAAAAATAGGGTTCTTTTTCTTTCGTATACTTATAGTTATTATTATACTCGTAAACTGTTTCATTTTGATAGTTTCTGTGATTCCATGGATTATACCTATTTGCACAAATACCTCGACGATTTCCGATGGTTAATACATAGAGTCCAATAAGCATATCTTGGGTTGGTATGGAAATGGGATCCCCAATAGCTGGAGACAAGAGATTCATATGAGAAAACATAAGTAAACGAGCCTCTGCTTGAGCTTCCAAAGATAAAGGTACATGAACAGCCATTTGATCCCCATCAAAGTCTGCATTGAATCCCTTACGAACTAATGGATGTAAACAAATAGCACGTTCCTCCGCTAAAATAGGTTGGAACGCCTGTATGCCTAATCTATGCAGGGTGGGTGCTCTATTCAGCAATATGGGGTGCCCTTGCATAACTTCTTGAAGTATTTCCCATACAATTGGTTCTTTTTCCCGAATTTTACTTTTTGCAATCCCTATGTTGGAAGCAATATGTTGTCTGATTAGACCACGAATTACAAATGTCTGGAAAAGTTCTATTGCTATTTCTCGAGGTAATCCACATCGATGTAATGAAAGCGAAGGGCCCACGACAATGACGGAACGCCCCGAATAATCGACCCGTTTACCAAGTAGAGTCTCACGAAATCTTCCCTCTTTGCCTTCAATTACATCTGAAAACGACTTGTAAACTTTATTATGACCATCCCTCATTGGTTGCCCGCGGATCCCATTATCAAGAAGTGTATCTACGGCTTCTTGTACCAATTTCTCCTGACACATTACTGATTCCCCTGGCGTAGATCTACTTGTTGTTAATGGATCGGTAAGAGTATTGTTCCGATAGATAACTCTTCGATAGAGTTCATTAATATCCGAACTCATTGGTTTACCCCCATCTATCTGAATGATTGGTCTCAACTCCGGAGGAAGAACTGGTAATAGGCACAAAACCATCCGTTCTGGTTCTACATTTGTTCGAACAAAATGCTTAGCTAATTCCATGCGTCTAACCAAAAAATCCTTTCTTCTTCCAACTTTTCTATCTTCCCATTCATTCCCAGTGTACCTTTCTTCCCCTAATTCCTTCCATTCCACCAATGAATGATCTGTAATAATTCGCAAATCTGGATCGGCTAATTGTTCTCTGATAGCACTTGCTCCAGTAGAGATTTCTCGATTTCGAAATGTATCGAAGCCTTGGGTAGTAAAAAAAAGTGGGATGCTATATTTCCGGGATTGTATTTCATATTCGAATGAACCTCGTAATCGTAAGAAAGTCGGTTTTTTAACTATGGGCCTAGCAAAAGAAAAATTGGGATAGGTTCCTATAGGATCCCCCCCTTAAAAACCGGACATGAAGGTTTCCTCTCATCCGGCTCAAGTAGTTACACCAAATAAATAATAAATAAAGGGGGTCTCACTTTCAAATTTTGTTCTAGAAACCCCCATAAAAATCTACTCCTTACTCAAGTTCCCAGTGAGAACCAACCTATATTTCATTGATTCATTTTTACTTTATATTTTATTTTCGGAATTACTTATTCATTATTCAATTACGACATAAATAAAATGTGAAATTGTTGAGTAGCCTACGTCCCCTCGAATGATGAATCCCCTTAAAGGAATACCTTGGAACTCATAAGGGATTTACTTGTCTATGTATCGTTCCATTCGATCTTTTAGGTCCCTACTTCACCTCGACGGTTATGCTATGATGTCCCTTGAAGCATATATGCGATGGATAGATTCCTGTAACCATGTCATATTTGTTTACTTGAACAGAAAACAGAATTTATTTCTAAAAGAAATGGAGTGGCTAATTCCAAGAAAGAATTCTTTTTTTTTTTTCACGAGGTACAGCTAGCAATTCCTATTTATATGTTACGGAATCGACCATGGATCAATTCCCCCTTTATTTGGAAGTATTGAATACACCCATAATTCTGAGCTTCATGTTCTTCTTCTTCCTCTCCCAGGAGACATGTCAGAGCCAGGGGCATCCCAATCGGATTAAATGGGATGACAGTTTCTCATTCCGAATCTGTAAACTCATAATTTCGATCAAATCACACATCGCAGTATACTAGGCTTTCTAATTCCTTAAGGGGTTTATCTAAAAGATTCGCGATATAACTAGGAAGACGTTTAAAATACCACACATGAGTCACTGGACATGCCAGTTTGATGTATCCCATTTGATATCTTCGTATCCGAGAATCAACAAATTCGACTCCGCATTGTTCACAAAATTTCGGGTCTTCTTTTTCATCTCCGATCACTCGATAATTTCCACAAGCACAAATTCCACTTTTTATAGGTCCAGAAATTCTTTCACAAAACAATCCATCTTTTTCCGGTTTATTGGTTTTGTAATGAAAAGTATAGGGTTTTGTCACCTCTCCAACTATCTCTCCATTAGGTAGTATTTTGTTAGCCCAAGCACTTATTTGTTGAGGAGAAACTGATCCAATTCGAAGTTGTTGATGTTTATACCTGTCGATCATATTATAGAATATAAATTCTGATTCATTCCGATCAAGCTTCCTTCCTATGAATCTGGAAGTTCTTCTCAGATACAAGGAAATGATTCAGTTCCAGAGCCAAAGATCGTAGTTCTCGAACGAGTAATCGAAAAGATTCTGGAGCATCCTCGGGGTTAGGTATTGTTCCTCCAATGATCGTAGTACCAAGTACTTCCTGACGAGCTCTAATATGATCAGATTTATAAGTAAGCATCTCTTGTGAAATATGAGCAACACCAAATCCCTCTAGAGCCCAAACTTCCATTTCTCCTACTCGTTGTCCCCCTTGCCTGGCCCTTCCTCTAAGGGGTTGTTGTGTAACAAGTGCATAATGTCCACTGGAGCGTCCGTGGATTTTATCATCAACTTGATGAATTAATTTCAGGATATAGGACTTTCCTATTATAACAGGTTGTTCAAAAGGATCTCCTGTTCTTCCATCAAATATTCTGCTTTTTCCCGGATACTCGGGTTCAAATACCCACGGATTTGCTGTTTGCTTACTGGCTTCATATAATTCAGGAAACACTAGTTTTCTCGAAGCCTCTTGCTCATATCTCTCATCGAAGGGTGCTATTCTATAATGTCTGTCCAGCAGGTCCCCCGCTAACCCGAGCGAGCATTCAAATATCTGTCCCACATTCATTCGCGAAGGTACTCCTAATGGGTTGAAGACCATATCCACCGGTGTTCCATCTTGCAAATAAGGCATATCTTGTCTAGGCAAAATTTTTGAAATGATACCTTTATTCCCATGTCTTCCAGCTACTTTATCACCTACTTTGATTTCACGCTTCTGTGAAATATATACACGAATCATTTCTGGATTATAACTGGAACCCCCCCCTTTCTGGATCCATCTCACATCAATAACTCGACCCTTTCCGCCTATAGGTAATTTTAGACAAGTTTCCTTTGCAGTGGATACCTGAATTCCAAGTATGGCTCGTAATAATCTATCTTCCGGGGCATACGATGATTCTTTTGCTGTCTGAGGCGTTAATTTACCTACTAAAATATCACCTGTTTCTATCCAAGATCCCAACATCACAATTCCATTTCTGTCTAAATTGCGGAGTAAATGGGCTTCTAAATGCGGTATTTCATTAGTGATTCTTTCAGGGCCTTGACTTGTCACATGAGTCTGAATTTCATATTTCCGGATGTGAAAAGAAGTATAAATATCTCCATATACCAGACGTTCACTAATGAGTACCGCGTCTTCAAAATTGTAGCCTTCCCATGGCATATAAGACACTAATACGTTTTTTCCCAAAGCGAGTTCACCACCAACTGTAGCCGCACCGTCCGCTAAAATTTGTCCCTTTTTAATGCATTTACCCCGCGGAACCTGAGGTTTTTGATGCATACAGGTATTTTTGTTGGAACGTTGATACATAACCAATGGAATGCTTATGGTAGTGTCTCCATTACCTGATAAAACGATCTTGTCAGTATCAGTATAAATGATCTTTCCATCTTGTTCGGCTATAGCTGAAACCCCCGAATCTAGAGCCGCTTGGCGTTCCAACCCAGTTCCAACAATGCACTTCTCGGACCGAGAAAGCGGAACTGCTTGACGCTGCATATTCGAACTCATTAAAGCTCGATTCGCGTCATTATGCTCGATAAAAGGAATGAGGGAAGCTCCAATAGAAAAATATTGGAAAGGAAAAATGCTTCGAAGATGAATCTGTTCCCATGCAATAGTCAAGAATTC
>NW_027519538.1:10000-12500 GCF_043159265.1 Tasmannia lanceolata
TTGATCAAGAATTTCGATCTTTGGGAAGTATCATGATCATCCAATAAGAAGGGTTTCAATTTATTCAAATGAACGATTTGAACACCTATTGATTCTAACAACTGATTGCAGAGTTGATCATTCGGACCTTTCAATTCATAGATGTGGATCTCGGACCTATGAATGGGGATATTCCCGATACTCGCAAAGAAAAAAGGAAGTAACTTAGACAAAAAGAGAAGTGACTTGGACAAAAAGAGAAGTGACTTGGACAAAAAGAAACGAAGTGACTTAGACAAATCTTGTTTGTCGATAACCTCGGACCAATCAATCGAATATTGATTAATACGTAATCGATCGAAGACTACTTGAAAACGGTGCTTCTGTTCAGAAACGAAATGTTCCAAATGTTCCTGGAAGTTCTTGCTCCCATTGGACCATTTGTATCTATATGCATCAGGATCCCGATTCATGGATCTCTCGGTTCGAGAAATAAGAGGATCGAACCATTTCTTCTGACTCTTTTTCAAATTCGATAAATGTGGGTTGATCGTATATTTGATTATAGTTAGATGATTCAGAGTATCATTTCCTATTTGATCCCTTTGAATTCCATATTCAAAGTTGCGATCGGATCTATTCATTAAAAAGAATCGATTCGATACATTTCTTATGTACCCATAGGTGCTATATTGGATTTGAATCCAATTTCGGATCAATCTATATTGATTGACCGCCTCCATTATGTTGTTGCTAGCAAATACCACTATTTTGGGTTTTGGATCTTCCAAATCATTCCCGCAGGAGATCCGGACCGATTTTTTTCTGATCCTTCGATAAAAAGATTCATTCTCTTCATAAAAAATAGGAGGTAGAACCAATAAAGATTTCTTTTTCGATTCATCCCTGGAGTTGAATACCTCATTCAAGAATTTTTTTTGATCCAATCCGTAGGAATCAATAGAAAAGGCAAATCCCTTATGATACACCAGATCCGGCTCGGTTATTGATAGAGTGAATAGATCCGCCATTTCTTGAAATCTCTCTTCTGATTCAAAATCGTGGTGTAACGTGTATCCCCCTTTGTTCCGGTCATGGAATAGATGAAATAAATCAAAAAATGGATTTTTGTTCAAGAATGAAATCTTATTGGAACTGTCCATATCCGGTTCATCCTTCGGAACCATAGCACATCCCGGATCTAATGAAATAGGATGAATTGAGACGGTATTTTGTAAATACGTAATTATCTTGAATATATCAACCATTTCTTTATTTTCCGATCGCCTGGATCGGACAAAAGAAACATCTTGTTGTTTCTTCAACAATTTCTGATCTCTAGTGGACCTCTCAGTAGGATTCGAACCCAGATTAAGTTCTGACCCTCTGTCAGAGAAAAAAGAACGAATTGATCTTGTAGGATTCCCAAGAAATTCGTCGATTTCTTCCGGAAGCAGATGATTATTCATCTGCTTCTCACGTTCCGTGAATAGCCGGGACATTGAGGAATATCCAGAAAGGCATTTCGGGAATCGATCTGATTCTATCTCTGTTCGTTCCGTTTGAAGAAAGGAAGGATCCCAAAGAATCGATCTTTCTTTTAGTTGCTGAATCTCTGTTTGATTGATCAATGTGTGATATTCCGAATCCTCATTACTAATGGAATCGAAATGATCTCTGGATTGATCAGAAGATCCTTTCAATTGGCTAGAATCCGTTACTTGAACGAAAATAGATCTTGTGGAATCATATTGAATATTTGACGATACATTCTGTACCTTGCTAAAAAACCGATCCTTGTTTACCAACCACACATTGTCTAACCAAATCAAATTCTCTCTCGATACCTTCCTCAAAAAATCCGATTCGTGCTGATTCTTCCCCCAACTAACGAAGAGATCTTGGCGGAATTGCCACATATGAAATTGAGCACAATTTTGTAAAGAAATACCCCACTTGTTTCTCGAGAAGAGATGGGAAACATGCTCAATATCATTTGATTGAATAGTTGCCTCAGCTCCTTGTTGTTTGAAGAAACCCTCCACTTCAATTGGTCTTTTTTCACGAAAAGCAGACATGAGATAACAAATCAAGTGTTTCACTAAGATTTCGAATAGCTGTCCCGAATTCAAGTTGATTATGTTTCGCTTCTTCCTCGGAGAAAGACGATCAAAGAATTCCCGATCATGGTCCTTGCGGATCGGATCATCCGTATAGGATACAAAAAGAAACTCCAGATATTTTATATCTTTCTCTCTGAATGAGATCTCAATTTCAGCTACGGTTTCATTAGATATCTTACAACTAGAATCCCTCTTTTTTACGATCCGGTTCCTCCACCACCGCGAACCCCAGTTAGATTCAGGCATGATACACTTTTGAGTTATTGGGAGAACCCAAGTACTCTCTTTCGGATCCATGAAACAACTCTCAGAGATCTTTTTCCCTTTTGGAAGATACAGGAGCGAAACAATCAACCTATTGATATTGGAAGACCAAAAAGATTCTTCCAATGTATCAT
>NW_027519538.1:15000-22500 GCF_043159265.1 Tasmannia lanceolata
GTAGAAAAAAACCCACAACCCCTTGGGGCTATCCTGCGCTTGGAAGAAGAAGTAGAAAAAGGAATAAATATAGTGATATTTATATTCTTCGTCGCCGTAAATAGTAAAGTAAATAGGAATATTGAAAATCGAATAGGATAAGTAATCGGTGGGCGAACGACGGGAATTGAACCCGCGCATGGTGGATTCACAATCCACTGCCTTGATCCACTTGGCTACATCCGCCCCTCCTCTCTCTCTAAAGCTAAAGGAGTCAATCTCCTTTAAAGGATACAATTTCTACCATACAATTAATTATTATTGTATTGAGTGTTTCTTATTGAGTCTTTCTTACTTTCTTTCATACTGAGATACATGGACATACAATACCAATAAAGTCATTTTTATTTTTAGGAACGTACATTAATTTCAGATTGATACAGAACGAAAGTATGATATTCGATCATGAACTAACCAACAATAATATTTTCTTAAGTTGAAGTAAATCAACTTTATTTCATAGTTTTATTTCATAAGTAAATAAAAAAAAAAGGAGTAATCAGCTGTGACGCGTTCACTAAAAAAAAATCCTTTTGTAGCTAATCATTTATTGGGAAAAATTGAGAAGCTCAACATGAGGGAGGAGAAAGAGATAATAGTAACTTGGTCCCGAGCATCTACCATTATACCCACAATGATAGGCCATACAATTGCTATTCATAATGGAAAAGAACATTTACCCATTTATATAATAGATCGTATGGTGGGTCACAAATTGGGAGAATTCGCACCGACTCTGACTTTCCAGGGACACGCGAGAAACAATAATGGATCTCGTCGTTAATAAAGTGAAATAGGTGCTCGTCATTCATTGGTGGGAGGTAACCCTTATGTCAAAGTGGAGAAGGTGGAAGAGGAGCATGAAAAAGCATAGGAAGAAGAAGAGCTCTAGTACAGAAGTACAAGCTTTAGCTCAACATATATGTATGTCTGCTCACAAAGCACGAAGAGTCATTGATCAGATTCGTGGGCGTTCCTATGAGGAAACACTTATGCTACTAGAACTTATGCCTTATCGAGCATCTTATCCCATTTTAAAATTGGTTTATTCTGCAGCAGCAAATGCTAGTCACAATAAGGGTTTCAACGAAGCTGATTTAGTCATTAGTCAAGCCGAAGTCAATGGGGGTACTATCATTAAAAAGTTAAAACCTCGGGCTCGAGGACGTAGTTATCCGATAAAAAGACCCACCTGTCATATAAATATCGTTTTGAAAGATCAATCTAAAACGAAAACTGAACAAGATTTTCTTTTAGAGAATAAAGGTGTATTTAAGGATACTATAATAGAGAGATACCTAGAGAAAGAGAGAGAGAGATAAACTTCTGCCTCCTTCGGTTTCCGAATTGGAATAGAGATAAATAGATATATATAGAGAGAGAAAGAGATCGGGATAAATATGATATGGGAAAAAAAATAAATCCACTTGGTTTCCGACTTGGTGCAAACCAAAGTCATCGTTCCCTTTGGTTCGCACAACCCAAAAGTTATTCCAGGGGTCTCCAGGAAGATGAAAAAATACGGGATTGTATCAAGAATTATGTACAAAAAAATATGAGATCTGGTTCAGAAGGAATTGCACATATAGAGATTAAAAAAAAAATCGACCTAATTCAGGTCATAATCTATATTGGATTCCCAAATTTGTTAATAGAGGGTCGAACGCGAGGAATCGAAGAATTACGGATCAATGTACAAAAAGGGTTTCGTTCTGTGAACCGGAGACTTAACATTGCTATCACAAGAGTTGCAAAACCTTATGGACAACCTAATATTCTTGCAGAATATATAGCTCTACAATTAAAGAATAGAGTTTCGTTTCGAAAGGCAATGAAAAAAGCTATTGAATTAACTGAACAAGCTGATACAAAAGGAATTCAAGTGCAAATTGCAGGGCGTATCGACGGAAAAGAAATTGCACGTGTCGAATGGATCAGAGAAGGTAGGGTTCCCCTACAAACCATTCGAGCTAAAATTGATCATTGTTCCTATACAGTTCGAACTATCTATGGGGTATTAGGCATCAAAATTTGGATATTTGTAGATGAGCAATAATGGGTCTTTCCTTCCCATTCTATACTGCGATAGAACAAAAAATGACAAACTCTTTCATTCATTCTTTTTCCCTTCAATCAAAAATGAACAATTCTAATTAGAATTATTAATTATTTCTAATTATTAATTATAATTATATAGGGTTGAATAAAAATTCGATTGATCATTTGGTAGAATTGCTATGCTTAGTGTGTGACTCGTTGGTTTTTTCTTTAGAGTTGGATTCAAAAAAAAAAAAAACAATGGACCAGCCCATAACTAATAACTAGAGAACTAATAACCAGCTCATTGCTTCGTATTATCGAGATCCAAGAAAGCAGTCACTATATGATGTGTTGATCATATAGTTGTAGCAACTGAAATCGTTTTTTTTTTTTTCATAAAGGAAAAAAAAATCTGATTATGGTTTGTAAAGCGAAAATAGAGGGATATGGGTAAAAGGAGGGGTGAGAGAAAGAAAGGAGGAGAATATCAATCAATGCTATATGATTCCAATATGTATGGTCTATGAATCATCTCATAAAAGGCAGCGTGATAAAGCATCAATACGGATTCGTTTATAAGTAGATGAATCCGGTTCATAGGAAAAATGAAAATAATAAAGAGCCTCGAGTCAATAGAGACTGAGGAGATTGACTCGGGAACAAATGAAATTGGGAGCTCCACTGTAGAGTTCAGACCTAACCATTAATGGAGAAGCTATGGGAACGACGGAACCTGTGACTGCACAAGATTCTATTAAAAACGAATCCTAATGATTCATTGGGTGGGATGGCGAAACCAACCAAGAACCCTTTTATTTATTCTGAAAGGTCATGGGTTGACCCTACGAATGAAGCAGATTTTAAAGAGTCAATATTCGCCCGCGAACCTTTCCTTATTGGATTGCAAAATTTTGGGCGATTCCATTCAGTAAAGGCCAAAAGAAGGATTCGTTATAAAAAGAAAGGCATTCATTATCCATAAATAGAAATATACGTCCTATAAATTATAAATCGAAATAGAAAGATACGTCTAGCTGCTGTATATACAAGATATACAGATTCCTACATGATGGATTAACTATCAAGAAATCCCATGATTCAGTGTATTATTCATTAAATACATGTGTATTTGTAATATTATTGAATCGTTTCATTCGCGAGGAGCTGGATGAGACGAAACTCTCATGTCCGGTTCTGCAGTAGAGATGGGGTTGAGAAACAACCATCAACTATAACCCCAAAAGAACCAGATTCCGTAAACAACATAGAGGAAGAATGAAGGGAATATCTTATCGAGGCAATCGTATTTGTTTCGGTAGATACGCTCTTCAGGCACTTGAACCCGCTTGGATCACATCTAGACAAATAGAAGCAGGGCGACGAGCAATGACACGATATGCGCGTCGTGGTGGAAAAATCTGGGTACGTATATTTCCCGACAAACCCGTTACAGTCAGACCCACAGAAACACGTATGGGTTCGGGTAAGGGATCCCCCGAATATTGGGTATCCGTCGTTAAACCGGGTCGAATACTTTATGAAATGGGCGGAGTCTCAGAAACTGTAGCCAGAGCAGCTATTTCAATAGCTGCGTGCAAAATGCCTATACGAACTCAATTCGTTATTGTGGGATAGGGATGTGAAACCAAAAGAAAGGAGTATTTTTGATGAAAAATACAATTGCAGATTTATTTATTTCTGGACAGACAATATTTCTTTCTTTTTTCCTTCGCCCTTTGCATTGAAATAAGAGATTCAAAAAAAAAAAAATGATATGATTCAACCTCAGACCCATTTGAATGTAGCGGACAACAGCGGGGCTCGAGAATTGATGTGTATTCGAATAATCGGAGCTAGTAATCGCCGATATGCTCATATCGGTGATGTTATTGTTGCTGTAATCAAAGAAGCAGTACCCAATATGCCTCTCGAAAGATCAGAAGTGATCAGAGCTGTAATTGTACGTACATGTAAAGAACTCAAACGTGACAACGGTATGATAATACGATATGATGACAATGCAGCGGTTGTCATTGATCAAGAAGGAAATCCAAAAGGAACTCGAGTTTTTGGCGCGATCGCTCGGGAATTGAGACAGTTGAATTTCACTAAAATAGTCTCATTAGCTCCTGAGGTATTATAAAGACTAGTAGATGAGACCATTATATAGTAGGGTATCTGAAGTAGATCAAATCCATTAGTAGATTGTGTCTTATGCATATACCTTTAATAATTCATAAAAAAAAAAATTGAAAGTGAAAATGAAAATCAAGAAAAAAAAAAAACAGAACATGTTGATTATATCAAAATGGGGAAGCCCTAATAATTATAGTTCGTCATGAGTAAGGACACTATTGCCGATATAATAACTTCTATAAGAAATGCTGACATGGATAAAAAAAGAACAGCTCGAATAGCATCTACTAATATAACCGAAAACATTATTAAAATACTTCTACGAGAAGGTTTTATTGAAAATGTTAGGAAACATCGAGAAAACAAGAAATATTTCTTGGTTTTAACCCTGCGACATAGAAGGAATCAGAAAGGAACATATAGAAATATTTTAAAGTGTATCAGCCGACCCGGTCTACGAATCTATTCCAACTATAAACGAATTCCTAGGATTTTAGGTGGAATAGGTATTGTAATTCTTTCTACTTCTCGAGGTATAATGACAGATCGAGAAGCTCGACTAAAAAGAATTGGAGGAGAAATTTTATGTTATATATGGTGATCCTTCTGAATATCCGAATTTGATCCGTAACTTTCGATTTGTGAAAAAGAGAGAAAAGGCAGGTTGTCTAATATCACTCCTCCTCCATTAGTTGATACTTCAAGGGGGTTACCTGAAATGAAAGAACAAAAATTGATTCATGAAGGTTTAATTACTGAATCACTTCCAAATGGTATGTTCCGGGTTCGTTTAGATAATGAAGATCTGATTCTAGGTTATGTTTCGGGGAGGATCCGACGTAGTTTTATACGGATACTACCAGGAGATAGAGTCAAAATCGAAGTAAGTCGTTATGATTCAACCAAGGGACGTATAATTTATAGACTTCGCAACAAAGGTTCGAACGATTAGGTGACTTTTTAAACATTTCTTCCATGGGGATACAATTCGAGGTTCAAAATTTCAAGAGACTTATTTTCTTCAAAAGAGTAGATTCGGAATTAAGGAATGACAAATATGAAAATAAGGGCTTCTGTTCGTAAAATTTGCGAAAAATGTCGACTGATCCGTAGGCGAGGACGAATTATAGTAATTTGTTTCAATCCGAGACATAAACAGAGACAAGGGTAATCTTTCTAAAAAGGGCCTTTCTAAAGTAAGGGACCCGTTGTACAAATAAAGGATCTGTTTTGACATGAAATGGATATATCCGTATATCTCTGACTCATATTTATGAGATGCTAAAATATGACAAAACCTATACCAAGAATTGGTTCGCGTAGGAATGGGCGTATTAGTTCACGTAAGAATGGACGTAGAATACCAAAAGGAGTTATTCATGTTCAAGCGAGTTTCAACAATACCATTGTAACTGTTACGGATATGCGAGGTCGGGTGGTTTCTTGGTCCTCCGCTGGTACTTGTGGATTCAGAGGCACAAGAAGAGGGACACCATTTGCTGCTCAAACCGCAGCAGGAAATGCTATTCGTACAGTAGTGGATCAGGGTATGCAACGAGCAGAAGTCATGATAAAGGGTCCTGGTCTCGGAAGAGATGCAGCATTACGAGCCATTCGCAGAAGTGGTATACTATTAAGTTTCGTACGTGACGTAACCCCTATGCCACATAATGGATGTAGACCTCCTAAAAAAAGGCGTGTGTAGAAATAAGAATTGAACTGATTTCAAGAGAAATAAATGATTCAATGATCTGATCAATAATATTAGTATGGTTCGAGAGGAAGTAGCAGTATCCACTCGGACACTACAGTGGAAGTGTGTTGAATCAAGAACAGACAGTAAGCGCCTTTCCTATGGACGTTTCATTCTGTCCCCGCTTATGAAAGGTCAAGCAGATATGATAGGTATCGCTATGCGAAGGGCTTTACTTGGAGAAATAGAAGGAACATGTATCACACGCGCAAAATCTGATAAGATACCACATGAATATTCTACGATAGTCGGTATTGAAGAATCAGTACATGAAATTTTCATGAATTTGAAAGAAATTGTATTGAGAAGTAATCTGTATGGAACTTGCGACGCATCTATTTTCGTCAGGGGTCCGAGATGCGTAACTGCTCAAGATATCATCTCGCCACCTTCTGTGAAAATGGTTGATACTACACAGCATATAGCTAGCCTGACAGAACCAATTGATTTGTGTATTGGATTACAAATCGAGAGGGATCGCGGATATCGTATGAAAACCCCAAATAACGATCAAGATGGAAGTTATCCTATAGAGGCTGTATCCATGCCTGTTCGAAATGCGAATCATAGTATTCATTCTTATGGGAATGGGAATGAGAAACAAGAGATACTTTTTCTAGAAATATGGACGAATGGAAGTTTAACTCCTAAAGAAGCACTTCACGAAGCTTCCCGTAATTTGATTGATTTATTTATTCCTTTTCTACATGGGGAGGAAGAGGACATAAATTTAGAGGACAATCTAAACAATCTAAACAGGGGTACTGTACCTTTTTTTACCTTTCAGGATAAATTGGCTAATCTAAAGAAAAACAAAAAAGGAATTGCATTGGAATGTATTTTTATTGACCAATCAGAATTGCCTCCCAGAACCTATAATTGTCTCAAAAGGTCCAATATACATACATTATTGGACCTTTTGAGTAAGAGTCAAGAAGATCTTATGAGAATTGAACATTTGCGCATAGAAGATGTAAAACGGATATTGGACATTTTACAGAAACATTTCACAATTGATTTACCTAAGAATAAGTTTTAAATCCATTGGAATTATTTCATCTTTTTATTTTATATTTTATAAAGAATAAAGAAAGAAATGAAGAATTATAAAGAAAGAGAAGAATCAAATAAAGAAAGAGAAGAATCAAATTGGTTTTGAATCTTTAGCACAACCCGATCCGTATATTCGAAATAGATCTATAATGGATCTATAATGAAATTTAAGAAATGTATCTAGGGAGGATTCATTTTGAAGCGACTATTCCCTAGATACATACGTCATGGTATTTCACAGTTCAATCAATTTGAAAAAGACCTAAAGTTAGAGATTTATCAATAGGTAATGTTGCTCCAATACCTAACCAAAGAGCTACTGCGGTACCGATCAAAAAGACTGTTGTAGCCACTGGACGACGAAATGGATTTTGGAATTTATTAACATTCTCCAAAAAGGGTACTGTCAATAATCCCGTTGGCACTGAAACCATTAAAAGAACACCCAATAACTTATTGGGTACTGTACGGAGGATTTG
>NW_027519538.1:25000-27333 GCF_043159265.1 Tasmannia lanceolata
CGAGGCAGAACCATCTCGATCGAGATGACAGACCCATTCTCTGTACTATCAATAGGATCAATTATAACAAGTCACACACTCATATTCCGGAAATACCGAAACAACGGAATTCCACGGTCGAACTACCGGAATAGCCTAGAAATCTGATCCCTAAGTAATTCATTTTTGATTGAAAACTAGGACTTCATGGTTCTTATGGACCTAACTCATTGAAATTCCATCCAGTAAAACGGAAGAATTATAAATCTCCAAAATAATAGATAGGAATATCGCAAACAGAGCCATTGCGACACCCATCAAAGGAGTAGTTCCCCATCCAGGGGCTACTTTACCATATTCCGAATTCAATGGTTTCAATAAATTCCCTGTAATAGTTCGTCTTGGCCTAGATCTAGAACTACCCTCAATGGTTTGTGTAGCCATAAATCCTATTGCATTGGTTGAGATCTGTTGACTTTGTATACTATTCCGTTGTAAATAAACGATCTTCTCGTAGCGTAGATCCGTCGTGGTCTTGAAATTATCTAATAATGGAAACAGCAACCCTAGTCGCCATCTCCATATCTGGTTCACTTGTAAGCTTTACTGGGTACGCCTTATATACCGCTTTTGGGCAACCCTCTCAACAACTAAGAGATCCATTCGAGGAGCACGGGGACTAGTTGAAATAATGAACCTCCCATATTGTATTGGGAGGCTCATTACTTCAATTGAGATAATAAAAAATCATTTCATCCTTTTTGTCGGAACCTTAGGTGGTTCTCGAAAAAAGATAGCGAAAAAAATTATCCCTAGAGTCGAGACTAACAGGAATGTATAAACCAATGCTTCCATGGATTCGATCGTGGTTTACAATTATAGCTTCCACACCTGTGCATTTGGGAACATTTCCCAGATAAAGTAAAGAAAGGGCAAGAGTCAAAGAAAAGGCGATGATTAAAATCAAGATTTCTACGGTACCCTAACCTTATGTCAAATCAAAAAAAAATCAAATAGAGGCAAAAGACGCTAGAGTAATGTTGTATCAGACTACTTGTCGCCTTGTAGTTGGATCTCCAAGTTTTTGGAATGTTCCAAATTCCACTTGAGCATCCAAATCAGGGTCAATACCAGCAAAAACATCTCTGAACAAGGTTCTAGCCCCATGCCAAATGTGTCCGAAAAAGAAGAGCAAAGCAAACGTAGCATGTCCAAAAGTAAACCAACCCCTTGGACTGCTACGAAAAACACCATCGGATTTCAAAGTAGCACGATCTAATTCAAAAATTTCACCCAATTGGGCACGTCTAGCATATTTTTTCACAGTAGCAGGATCGCCATAACTGACCCCATTGAGTTCGCCACCATAGAACTCAACAGTTACACCTACTTGTTCGACACTATACTTCGATTCTGCCCTTCTAAAAGGAACATCCGCTCTCACAATTCCGTCTCCGTCTACCAAAACCACCGGAAATGTTTCAAAAAAAGTAGGCATACGACGTACAAAAAGCTCATGCCCCTCTTTATCTCTAAAGATGGGGTGTCCTAACCATCCAACAGCTATTCCATCCCCATTGTCCATTGAGCCTGCTCTGAATAATCCCCCCTTCGCCGGATTATTACCGATGTAATCATAAAAAGCTAATTTTTCGGGAATTTTAGACCAAGCTTCCGATAAACTCAGATTTTCGGCTAGCCCGGCTCCAACTCTTCGATATATTTCTTGCTGGAAGTATCCCTGATCCCACTGATAACGAGTGGGACCAAATAATTCTATGGGAGTAGTTGCTGAACCATACCACATAGTTCCAGCAACGACGAAAGCTGCAAAAAAGACAGCAGCGATACTACTAGAAAGTACAGTTTCAATATTGCCCATACGTAATCCTTTGTATAAACGTTGGGGCGGGCGGACACTAAGATGGAATAGTCCCGCCAATATCCCCAATGTCCCCGCTGCAATATGATGAGAGGCTATTCCTCCCGGAACAAAAGGATCAAAACCTTCTGCGCCCCACGCTGGATTTACAGATTGTACTTTTCCGGTTAGACCATAAGGATCGGACACCCATATTCCAGGACCATACAAGCCTGTTACATGAAATGCGCCAAACCCAAAGCAAGCCACCCCTGAGAGAAATAAATGAATTCCAAAGATCTTGGGCAAATCCAAAGAGGGTTTTCCCGTACGTTCATCACAGAATATTTCTAGGTCCCAATACACCCAATGCCAGATGGCTGCTAAGAAGCACAAGCCAGAAAACACAATATGTGCCCAGCCACACCTTCGTAACTCCAAATACCCGGATTCGTTATAGTTCCTCCTGTGATACTCCAACCACCCCATGAAT
>NW_027519539.1:0-17500 GCF_043159265.1 Tasmannia lanceolata
TGTGTACAAGCTCGTAATGAGGGACGTGATCTTGCTCGTGAAGGTAATGAAATTATCCGTGAAGCTTGCAAATGGAGCCCTGAACTAGCTGCTGCTTGTGAGGTATGGAAAGAGATCAAATTCGAATTCAAAGCAGTGGATACCTTGGATATCTTGTAATCCAGTAATTCCCGTTCGTTCCCCTAATTGAAATTAAACTCGGCCCAATCTTTTACTAAAAGGATTGAGCCGAATAAAGAATGAGGATCCTATGTATTTGCATATATATTGCATATAATCAATATGTACATACCTTACCTATATAAACAAGATATAAATACAAGATAAGATCTCAGACCAGACTAAATAACTCAATGCTTCTATTGTTGGACCCTAATTAATCCTATGGATCCTTAGGATTGGTGGATCATTTTATATACCGTAGTTTCAGACCATAAATCAAGCCAAAGGTCACAACCCTTTCTACCTATCCTATATATTGTCCTTTTCATTCCGTGTTGTAATCGAAATTGATTATTCTAATCTATGAGTTTACGAGATTACGAGATTATACGAAAATGAATTCTTCATGGGGAGAACACATATTTCTCTTTCTCTTTTCGATGAGAATTTGTACACGACATTGGAGAAACCTCTCTTTCTATTTAGAATTCATGAAGAAAAGGTTCCATCAGATATAGTGAATTGATATCCCCAATTCCCGCAAAAAAGAATCATTTTTTTTTTTTCAATACTCACTCGTTATTAGTTAATGATCCTATCCTAGTGATTGGATCTATATGCTTATTCCGATAGTAAATGAAATAGTAAAATGATTATTCATCGAATGACTATTCATCTATTGTTATTTTATTGTATTTTCAAATAGGGGGCAGGAAGGCTCTATGGAAAAATGGCGGTTCAATTCGATGTTGTCTAACGAGGAGTTAGAACACAGGTGTGGGCTAAGTAAATCAATGAACAGTCTCGGTCGTGCTATTGGAAATACCAGTGGAAGTGAAGACCTCATTATAAATGATACGGATAAAAACATTCATAGTTGGAGTGATAGTGGCAGTTATAGTTGCAATAATGTTGATGATTTATTTGGTATCAGGGACATTTGGAGTTTCGTCTCTGATGACACTTTTTTAGTTAGGGATAGTAATGGGGACAGTTATTCCGTCTATTTTGATATTGAAAATCAGATTTTTGAGATTGACAATGATAGTTCTTTTCTGAGTGAACTAGAAAGTCCTTTTTCTAATTATCTGAATTCTAGTTATCTGAATAGTGGGTCTAAGAGTAACAATCGCTATTATGATCGTTACATGTATGATATTAAATATAGTTGGAATAATCACATTAATAGTTGCATTGATAGTTATCTTCATCCTGAAATCAGTATTGAGAGTTATATTTCAAGTAGTAGCGACAATTACGGTGACAGTTACATTTCTAGTTTCATTTGTAATGAAAGTGTAAGTGTTAGTGACAATGGGAGTTCAAGTATAAGAACTAGTGGTAATGGCAGCGATTTCAATATAAGAGGAAGATCTAATGATTTCGATATAAATAAAAAATACAGACATTTATGGGTTCAATGCGAAAATTGTTATGGATTAAATTATAAGAAATTTTTTAGGTCAAAAATGAATATTTGTGAACAATGTGGATATCATTTGAAAATGAGTAGTTCAGATAGAATCGAACTTTCGATTGATCCGGGCACTTGGGATCCTATGGATGAAGACATGGTCTCTATCGACCCCATTGAATTTCACTCGGAGGAGGAACCTTATAGAGATCGTATCGATTCTTATCAAAGAAAGACAGGTTTAACCGAGGCTGTTCAAACAGGCATAGGTCAACTAAATGGTATTCCCATAGCAATTGGGGTTATGGATTTTCAGTTCATGGGGGGTAGTATGGGATCCGTAGTAGGCGAGAAAATAACCCGTTTGATCGAGTATGCTACTAATGGATCTCTACCTATTATTATGGTGTGTGCTTCTGGAGGAGCACGCATGCAAGAAGGAAGTTTGAGCTTGATGCAAATGGCGAAAATATCTTCCGCTTCATATAATTATCAATCAAATAAAAAGTTATTCTATGTATCAATCCTTACATCTCCTACAACCGGTGGAGTGACAGCCAGTTTTGGTATGTTGGGAGATATCATTATTGCCGAGCCCAATGCCTACATTGCATTTGCGGGTAAAAGAGTAATTGAACAAACATTGAATAAGACAGTACCCGACGGTTCACAAGCGGCTGAGTATTCATTCCATAAGGGCTTATTCGATTCAATCGTACCACGTAATCCTTTAAAGGGTGTTCTGAGTGAATTATTTCAGCTACATGGTTTCTTTCCTTTGAATCAAAATTCAAGTAATGAAAACCTATAATAGAATAAAATAAATCGAATCGAAGTGTTGTATATTTCTATATCTCCCGAGAACCTCCATTTTTGACTTGACTATGAATTCCTGTTGGATCAGATTCTAACGAATTTTTGGGGAACTCATAATAAACCCCTTATTCTCCTTATTAAAATAAAAAGATAAGGACGGGAGAACAAGAATAATAAAGCGGATTATCATACGTATATTTCGTGTAGAAAGATGAATAGGTACATTTATTTAGTTCTACATTCCTTGAACTTATTATATACTTATAATACTTATAATAGATAGACTTATCATAAGATATCTTTTATAACAGGAGATATCTTTTATAACAGGTACAAATATTAAATCGAGGCACCTATTCTATGACAGATCTCAACTTACCCTCTATTTTTGTGCCTTTAGTGGGCCTAGTATTTCCGGCAATTGCAATGGCGTCTTTATCTCTTCATGTTCAAAAAAACAAGATTGTTTAGATCCGATGGGACTAAATCTCATCAATTTATTTCAACACTTGGACTTGGATCATAATACAGATACCTATTTAGTGGAATATGGTACGATATGTGGCTCCCCTCGAACACAAAAATAATACAAATAACAAATAAAAAGGAAAAGGCTGTTATGTTATGCATGCAGATACATGATCTATGGATAAATGCATGTATATGCGGGTATAGCTGTTTTAAAATAGATCGGCGGATATCTATATCTGAAATAGAAAGTAAATGTATCTATATGTTATGTAGATATACATAATGGGATCATATGAAGGGGATGTTATTATTTTATATCTAACCAATTCGATGAATTACTGCTAAGGGTTCACATCATAATAGTGCTAGTTGATGAGAGTTACTTCGGGAGCCAAAAAGGTAAAGTCAAATTCATTTGGCTTATTCTCTCAATTCCAATAGAATGCAACTGGATCTAGTATGAACTGGCGATCAGAACGTATATGGATAGAACTTATAACGGGGTCTCGAAAAACAAGTAATTTCTGCTGGGCCTTTATCCTTTTTTTAGGTTCGCTAGGATTCTTATTGGTTGGAACTTCCAGTTATCTTGGTAGGAATTTGATATCCTTATTCCCGTCTCAGCAAATAATTTTTTTTCCACAAGGGATCGTGATGTCTTTTTATGGGATCGCGGGTCTGTTCATTAGTTCCTATTTGTGGTGCACAATTTCGTGGAATGTGGGTAGTGGTTATGATCGATTCGATAGAAAAGAAGGGGTCGTGTGTATTTTTCGTTGGGGATTTCCTGGAATAAATCGTCGAATCTTCCTTCGATTTCTTATGAGAGATATCCAGTCGATCAGAATGGAAGTTAAAGAGGGCCTTTATTCCCGTCGTGTCCTTTATATGGAAATTAGAGGCCAGGGAGCTATCCCCTTGACTCGAACTGATGAGAATTTGACTCCACGAGAAATTGAACAAAAAGCTGCCGAATCGGCCTATTTCTTGCGTGTACCAATTGAAGTATTTTGAAATAAACTGTGATGAAGAATGAATGTTTTCTTTCTCAGTATGAGGGAAGGAGCTCAGGAATCCCCTTTTACTTTTAATATAAGCGAAGTTTCTTCGGAACGTTCATTCGAGCAAATCATGTTAGATTCTATTTCACCCGTTCTGTTGGTAATGCCGCTGTACTGTGGCCTATAGAATAAAGCAAGCAAGCAGGCATATATGGAACAACCATAATAAGAAGCAAGTTTTGTCCACCAAAACTATTTTTATGCATATGGAACTCAACTCAATTCTTTCATATTAGTAAGAAGTCCAATAAGTATGTATTCATCACACATATCAGAACATTTCGGAATACAGTACAGAATTCATCTTTTTAGGCCCAATATTTTGAATTGATACGTTAGATACAGATGGATCATCTCTCATAAATTATCTCCCTTTTGTCATTTGTCAATCGATCTTTCTTTTTATCTTATCCTCTCTTTTGCTCCTTGATGGCCAAACGATTGGATCTTTCATAACCATCCAATTTCTCTCTCCTTTTGCCACTCCTTTCGGATTTCATCATCAATATTCTTCAAAAATATCCCTTCAATTATTCCTGGGCTGTGGGTAGCCAGCCAAACATTTCGAAATAATTGATTGATCGAGGGGGAGTTTTTTTGTCTCAAAATCCGAATAATATTCATTACTTCAAGTGGTTGCATTCATCGAAAGGAACAAATGAAGATGCAATTGGTTCGAATTTGACCATGGGATATCTGGAAACAATATTTGATTATTTCTTTCATTTGAAATGGGCCCTTATTTTTTCATTTCATTTTTATTTGATTCTATTTCTATATTCTTTCCAGATCCAAGGACTAAACAATGAAAAAAAAAAAGTGCCAAAAAAGAAAAAAGCATTGACTCCCCTCCCATATCTTGCATCTATAGTCTTTTTGCCCTGGTGGATCTCTCTCTCATTTAATAAAAGTCTGGAACCTTGGGTTACTCATTGGTGGAATACCAGGCAATCCGAAACTTTTTTGAATGATATTCAAGAAAATAACGTTCTAGAAAGATTCATAGAATTAGAAGAACTATTCCTGTTGGACGAAATGATAAAGGACTACCAGGAGACACAGATACAAAAGTTTCGTATAGGAATCCACAAAGAAACGATACAATTGATCAAAATGCACAATGAAGATCATATCCATATCATTTTGGATTTCTCGGCAAATATAATCTGTTTCGCTATTCTAAGCGGTTATTCTATTCTGGGTAATGAAGAACTTCTCTCTTTTGAATTCTTGGGTTCAGGAATTCCTCTATAACTTAAGTGACACAATAAAAGCTTTTTCTATTCTTTTATTAACTGATTTATGTATCGGATTCCACTCGCCTTATGGTTGGGAACTAATGATTGGCTCGATCTACAAAGATTTTGGATTTTCCCATAACGATCAAATTATATCTGGTCTTGTTTCTACCTTTCCAGTCATTCTAGATACAATTTTGAAATATTGGATCTTCCATTATTTAAATCGTGTATCTCCTTCACTTGTAGTCATTTATCATTCAATGAATGAATGAAGAACTCATTTGATCCGCTGATATCAATCAAATAATCCCACTCTTTATACTTTTACCCGTCCAGGGAATTCGATTCCTCCTATATTCCAGTACAATTATTCCAGTACAATATCAGAATCGTGGATAGGGAACTATACTATACTAACTATATTAGCTACCTACCTAATTTATTGTAGAAATTTCCGGGATCAATGATTGGACCATGCAAAATAGAAATACCTTTTCTTGGGTAAAGGAACAAATGACTCGATTCATTTCCGTATCGATCATGATATATGTAATAACTAGGACATCTATTTCAAATGCATATCCTATTTTTGCGCAGCAGGGTTATGAAAATCCACGAGAAGCAACTGGGCGTATTGTATGTGCCAATTGCCATTTAGCTAATAAACCCGTGGATATTGAGGTTCCACAAGCTGTGCTTCCTGATACTGTATTTGAAGCAGTTGTTAGAATCCCTTATGATATGCAACTGAAACAAGTTCTTGCTAATGGTAAAAAGGGGTCTTTGAATGTGGGGGCTGTTCTTATTTTACCCGATGGATTCGAATTAGCTCCCCCCGCCCCGATCGTATTTCTCCCGAGATGAAAGAAAAGATAGGCACTCTGTCTTTTCAGAGTTATCGCCCCACTAAAAAAAATATTCTTGTGATAGGTCCTGTTCCTGGTCAGAAATATAGTGAAATCGTCTTTCCCATTCTTTCTCCGGACCCTGCTACTAAGAAAGACGTTAACTTCTTAAAATATCCTATATACGTAGGTGGGAACAGGGGAAGGGGCCAGATTTATCCCGATGGGGGTAAGAGTAACAATACAGTCTATAATGCTACAGGAGCGGGTATAGTAAGCAGAATAGTACGTAAAGAAAAAGGGGGGTATGAAATAACCATAGCTGATGCATCGGATGGACACCAAGTAATTGATATTATACCTCCAGGACCGGAACTTCTTGTTTCAGAGGGTGAATCTATCAAGCTTGATCAACCATTAACGAGTAATCCTAATGTGGGTGGATTTGGTCAGGGAGATGCAGAAATAGTACTTCAAGATCCATTACGTGTCCAAGGGTTGTTGTTCTTTTTGGTATCTGTTATTCTGGCACAAATCTTTTTGGTTCTTAAAAAGAAACAGTTTGAGAAGGTTCAATTGTCCGAAATGAATTTCTAGATACATGGATCCATCAAATTGGTAAAAAGAGACGAACTATTGTTGATCGATGCAATTATGTATGATCAAAAAAATAATGAAAAGCTTTTTTCTTTATACTGTTTTTCGGCGAGATGTCAGGAATTGTTTGTGCCCCGTTCCTAGTAATAATATGTATATTCTGAAGAAGGCTACTTGACATTTTTTTTTTTTCAAAAAAAAATTGGAGTGGTGTGACTATGCCAGGCCTCTTAATCCCAGATTATAAATGCCATGTAATGCATCAATAGTTTTTGATTCTATTGTACCTAATAGAATCGAATTCTATTAGATAATAGGCAAGGAAGAAAATAAATGGCAAGGAATAAATGAAAGTAACAAATGATTCTAGGAGGGATTGCTCGTCTTACTAATCTTCCACACAAGAAAAGGAATTTTTCACCCTTTTCCTGTGTGGAAATAATAATGATTCTTGATCCTGTTCGTTAAAGATTACGATTTTCTTTTCCAGGACTATTATAACCTCTTTCTTTAGATTCATAAGCAGTAGTGGACAAACAAAAAAAAAGGGGGGGGCGGGGGGAATCACTCATTGAGCAAATAGAACTTCTTCAATGAACTTATAAAAAAAAAAAAAGCAAATTTTCGCTGTGATGAGATAATCAATAAGGATTTGGATATGTGCAAAAATCCAAGATTTTCACTTTTTTTTTTTCACCACACTCGGGCATTAAATTAAGTGTCTTTTGCTTGAAATTTTATTATGGAGTAAGGTTCATTTCCATACTAATTGGAATTGATTTGAAGAATGTCTCATCTGTAGAAATCCATATTGTGTCATCCATAAAATCGATTGATTCCTTCTTTCTTCTTGCTTCGGAAGAGTCCGTCCATACTATAGAGGAACAGATACTATGACAATCAAGGGATTAAATTCTTCAAAAACATCATTAGAAACAAAGGAATGGGGTGGTTTTAAACATCGGATCGAAGCAAAGGATCCGTTTTGTCATTTCTACGAATCAAATATTCTTCTTTTGTTGACTGAATGAATTTCCAACCTTTATGTTATGAAATGGATCAAAGTCTCGCTGGAAGAGTAAGAACTCAACAGGACCTTACCCCTCTTTGTTTTGTCTGATTCGAGGGGTAAGGTCCTGTTGAGTTCTTACTTTTTCATGTCCACAATCCGGTTCTCATCCGATCACTATAGGGATGAGCCCAATCCGGAGTATGAACCGTAAAAGAAAATACCTATTGAACCAATCACAGGAATACCAGTTACAGTACCTATCAGCCAAAGAGGAATCCTTCCAGTAGTATCGGCCATTTACCCCGCTTCCCTCCACATTTCATCAAGTGGTCATGCTAGAGACATAAACAGTCATGGATAATTATGAGGATGATATCCTCCGAATGGGATAAGAGAATTCCTACTATTCTCTTTCTTTCTCTCAATTGAAGAAATAATTGGAAAATAAAACAGCAAGTACAAAAATGAGTAATAACCTCCCAGTAGAGGCTGGTACGATTCAATTCAACATTTTGTTCGTTCGGGTTTGATTGTGTCGTAGCTCTATAATTCAGATTAGGTTTATCGTTGGATGAACTGCATTGCTGATATTGACCCCAAAAAAGAAACGGTAGGTACAGCCAGTCCGTGAACGGCCAACCAGCGCACTGTAAAAATTGGATAGGTTCGATCTATGGTCATTGAGGCCTCCTAAAGGATCTACTAAATTCATCGAGTTGTTCCAAAGGGTCAAAACGGCCAGTTATTAATGGAATCCCCTGTCGGCTCTCTGTGAAATACTCGTTTGGCCGAGGGCTTCCAAACACATCATAAGCTAAACCCGTGCTGACGAATAACCAACCCGCAATGAATAGGGAAGGTATAGTAATACTATGAATAACCCAGTATCGAATACTGGTGATAATATCAGCAAAAGAACGTTCTCCCGTGCTTCCAGACATGCTGAGCTCCACATATTCTTGTACAGTCAAAGGGGGATCGATTCCTTGAAAGATGGGATCAGTAAATGGAAAACTACTGATATTTCATCTTTGTGAGATCGTCAATATTGTACCGAAGGTGTATTTAGAGTATACCGAATCAGTATAGCTATCCTTCCTCTGACACAGCAACGCAGTTTCAATCAGTATCGAAAAGAAATGGTACATAATTCCCCTTTTCCTTTCTTGTTACTTGTCTATGCGGAACCGCGTGTCATTCAATCAAAAATTGATCAAATTTCTGTAGTATAGGGTTTCAAGTATTGGCTTTGGACTAGAAACTGAAGTTCTTAGTAAAGTTTGAGTCAACGGGTTCTAGTTCTAATAATTAATGAACGAGATTATCATATTCCACACAATTCAATTAGATGCAAAATATAGAAATCCCCTCTCATGGTTGTAGAAAAGATATTTTTCTTTTTTTCTAATCCTTTCATTTCAAGTAATTGGTTGGTTCTACAGTAGTAGATAGTATTCGATGAAAGAAAGAGAAGAAACAATAAATAGTTTGAACAATCAATATTCGTGATGCAACCATTACTGGATTAGATCCAAAGGTTCCTTCTTGACCTAGCTACAAGGATGGAACTCCATGATATGGAAAGACAGACTGTGGAACCTAAAAGGATAATAGGAATTGATAAATTGAAAAAGAAAAGAAATAAATGGTCAAAATGGAAATTCTTTTGAATCCAATTCTTTTATTCTATAGTTATTCAAAGATAATTTCATTTTTGAATGAAGTTACACGACACAGTTCTTCTGACTATTACTTTACTCACGAGTTGCTCAATGAATCTGTTGATTTGAAATCCCGACATTGGTAGATGTCACAGATGATAAATCAATCTTTTTTTTTTTTCTACCTCTGCTACTCTATCTTTGTCAGTGCCGTCTATAATGACTGATGAATCAAGAACTTTCAATTGGAACTGATTCTGTCAATTGGTATTTTTTCTGATCATCACATCTCGCAAAAATTGAAACTTAGGTAAGTGCTTTATAAACATATGTAAAAAAAAAAGAACGTATCTCATTTAGCTCCTTCATGCCCACTATAACTAGTTATTTCGGTTTTCTACTAGCTGCTTCAACTATAACCCCAGCTCTATTGATTGGTCTGAGCAAGATACGACTTATTTGAAATTAATTGAATGAATAATTCATCAAATAAATAGTTCTGTGAGATTTCAGGTATTCGATAGTTCCTTCCCGCGTTAATTACCAATTCTTGATCATTGAGATTCATGGGTGATTCGGAGTAATATTTAGGGATAGATATTACCTCTATTTTTACCCTTTCCAACAAATTGAAATGATTGAAGTTTTTCTATTTGGAATCGTCTTAGGTCTAATTCCTATTACTTTGGCCGGATTATTCGTAACTGCATATTTACAATACAGACGCGGAGATCAGTTGGACCTTTGATTGAGTAACATCTCTTTTTTGATTGACCTCCTTCTTAAGCTGCAGGAGGTCAAATTCAGGTTGCAGTTCAAGTTAGTAAAGTTATTTTATTGTGATTCAACATTACAAAAACAGAATCACGCTCTGTAGGATTTGAACCTACGACATCGGGTTTTGGAGACCCACGTTCTACCGAACTGAACTAAGAGCGCTTTCTTATGACAGGAAGATACAACTGTAAAGAAAGGGATTCTTTTTGTACCCCCAATACACCTTGCATGCATGTAGTATCATAAAATGCAAAATTATGTCCAGTCCAGTCCAATTTGAATCGATCTCAACTGATCCCTCGTTACTGCCCATAGGAGAAGTAATAGGTAGGGATGACAGGATTTGAACCCGTGACATTTTGTACCCAAAACAAACGCGCTACCAAGCTGCGCTACATCCCTTTCAATTGTTGTACAGTTTCATTGTAGGGAATCCTTGTCTTGTTTTCCACATCGTTATTTCCTAATATCTAGAGACAATTTCTCTTGCCATTTCTTCTTTTTGATTTCATATAATCAAAGAATTATATACATATGAAACCTAACGTATAAAAAAATGAATATTTATCGGTAATGCTCAGTAAGAAAGGGTCATCTTTTTCTGTTTTAGGGACAAGTAGATCTAATCCACCGGATTATTGTACATATTCATTTTCATTTTAGTTCGGGATTAGGGATTTCGTGTACAAATACAAGTGATCTTTAGCTACAGATACATCTGATCATATATGTATTCCAATAAAGAAGGAGGATTTTCAATGCGAGATATAAAAACATATCTCTCCGTGGCACCTGTGCTAACTACGCTATGGTTCGGGTCTTTAGCAGGTCTATTGATAGAGATCAATCGTTTATTCCCAGATGCGTTGACATTCCCCTTTTTTTCATTCTAGTTATTGACATGGGAAGGGGTGAAGAAGATTAGAGATACAACAAATTCTCTGTGACTAATCCACCCTTTTGAATTTTTTTTTTAAGTTGTTTAGGAAGGAAAGAGAAAGAAAAGTGGATTAAACCTCAGCGAAACTCGGGCTCAGCATAGAATTAATAGAGGGAGAACAGAAATAGAAATGTGGGTCTAGGACAGGCTGTTCAAGAGCATACAAGATAGTAAATGAAATACTGACTGGATTAGAAATAATGGATAGTTAGAAATAATTGTATTACTTATTATTACTCTATTGATTGCAGCGAAATCTTTCATAATTGGATTTCGAGTTATCAGTTAGCAACTTCTATTTATTTTTCCTTCTTTTCGTATTCTTCGATTCAGATCGAAAATAGAAGAGTGGAGGAATCCAAAATCCAAAGGAGGTTCATGGCCAAGGGTAAAGATGTCAGAATAAGAGTTATTTTGGAATGTACCAGTTGTGTCCGAAATGATTTAAATAAGGAATCGCGGGGCATTTCCAGATATATTACTCAAAAGAATCGACACAATACGCCTAGTCGATTGGACTTGAGAAAATTCTGTCCTTATTGTTACAAGCATACGATTCATGGGGAGATAAAGAAATAGATCGAACAGAATAGAATGTCTGTTCCACCCTTCCAAGGAACAGGACAAAATTACATATAGATAGATATATAAAATATAAACAAATCAAGTACTATTACTATTTCGGTCGGATCCGAAACCGAAATGAATGAAGAAATAAGATTTTAGAGATAAGGAATAAATCATGGATAAATCCAAGCGACCCTTTCGTAAATCCAAGCGATCTTTTCGTAGGCGTTTGCCCCCAATTGGATCGGGGGATCGAATTGATTATAGAAATATGAGTTTAATTAGTCGATTTATTAGTGAACAAGGAAAAATATTATCTAGACGAGTGAATAGATTGACCTTGAAACAACAACGATTAATTACTATTGCTATAAAACAAGCTCGTATTTATCTTCGTTACCTTTTCTTAATAATGAGAAACAATTTGAAAGAACCGAGTCGACCCCTAGAACTGCTGGTCCTAAAACCAGAAATAAATAGGCCTACTTCTCAATTGAATCAAAACTCTAATTGGAATTCAAACTCAGATTGAGGTTTTGTTCGAAAAAGCCGAGATACTTGATTGTCGCGTCGTAAGAAAAAAAAAAAAAGAATGAATGGGGAAGAAAAAATATTTTTTTTATTGAAAAGTGTTCGTTCATTTCTAATATTTATCATATTCATTTCTACTCTACCTTCCCGAGTTCATTCTCCGGGGAACTCCGTTTAAATCATTTCGGTGAATTCGTTCCAGTCGCCTTATTTGATAATCTCATTTGAAATCATGTAAATGCAATTCCTATTTGATATAGCTATTTGTGCAAGTATTTTACGATTAAGAAGCAACTGCCTCTTGTACAGATCGTGCATTAATCGACTATAACTATAGGATACCCCATTTTCACGAGTTACTGCATTTATCCGAGTGATCCACAAACGACGAAAATCTCTCTTTTGCCTGCATCTATCCCGATGACTGGAAACCAAAGCTCTCATTTTCTGTTGAGTAGTAGTTCGAGTAAGTCTTGAATGAGCCCCTCGAAAGGTTGATGCAAATAAACGAATTTTTGTTCGACGTCTCCGAGCTATATATCCCCGCCTAACTCTGGTCATTGAATCAAATGAAACCTTGATGAATAACTAATTGATTTCTTTTCTTTCAGTCATTCTTTTCCCCTCCCCTAGTTTATTAGTAACAAAACGGATTCTTCCGATGTATAAAATAAAAATTCCAATGGCTTTTGCTACTATGACCTTCCCAACCACGATTTTTGATTTCTTCCAGGCATTTCACCTCGGAATAAGAAATTGTACCGATATTAGATATAAAATATCTAGTAAATAGGTAGTAATAAATAGAGAAAAATGGAGAAATAAATAAATAGTGGCTTCCATCGTTTCTATGATTACTTCTTAAACGGTGAGGTCCTCTCTATACACCGGAGCTCCTTCCCCCATTTAATCAATGTTATTAGTAACTTGTACAGTTCACACTCTTTGGCTCTACCATAAAATTATCCAGTATATAGGTCTTTTCACAATGAGATCCATCCATACAGTGACGGCATTTAATTATGAAGGTTGGCTAGGTAGCTAACCTGTTAGTCCGTTCTTGCAAGAGTAGAAGCATAATCTTTCTGCTTTTAAAATACTATTTTCCCCGCTTAATGGATAACCATTTGCTACCAATGGGGAATTGATTTTCATCTCAAATCGAGGTGATTGGATTTGCACCAATGGAAACCATAAATTCCATACACAATAGAGGTATATGATAGATCTTTATTTTGAGATAGTGAATGGAATGGAGTTCTTCCATTCTATCCTACTCATTGGTACTGGTCATTGATACTGGAAAAATCGTCTCATTTGTTCCAGATCATGATCTGAACGAGTCGCACATACACCCTAGTACATGTTCCTCGACGCTGAGGACATCCTCGAAGGGCAGGGGATTTCGTGACATTTTTGATTGGCTGTCTTGTGTTTCTAATAAGTTGTTTAATAGTTGGCATGCTGAATCGTATACAGAATGGGCTGGTTTAGATCGATCCTAACCGGATGATTATGAATTACTTCCATTTCATATAATATTTTACCAGGTTAAGAAGATAAAATATCAAATCACGGCTCATTCGAATTATGGTTCGAAATGGAATCAAGAATTTATGTGAAATCCCCGGTATTTTCGACCGCGACAACATCAACAATGCCATGGGCTTGGGCTTCTGTTGCTGACATAAAAACATCCCTTTCCATGTCTTCGGATATAACCCATAAAGGCTTGCCGGTTCTTTGTACATAAACCCTTGTGAGGTTTCGCGGAGTTTCAGTAGTTCTTCCGCTTCCAGGATAAATTCTCCTGTGGGTGCCTCATAAAAAGAACTAGCAGGTTGGTGGATCATAACCCTGATGATATAACATAATGAACGGTTCCTCTATCTCGCACGATCGGTCGAAGGGAAGGGATAAAGAATAACAAGAATAAAAAGATAGAATTAGAATTGAACAACCGTACAGGCATCTTTTATGCATTGCATACGGCTCCGCAATGGAATTTCCTTTTCCCTTCCATCGAAGAAAGAGACAAATAGAATCCATCAGACCCAGATCGTTGAATGATCCATTTACCATCTTTCCTTTCGGAGGAGTCAAAAAATACTATGATGGTTCCGTTGCTTTATATATTTATCTCGTCTGTGATTCAGCAATCCCAAAGTTTCTTATGATCCGATCAAATAAGGAAAAAATGATCTTTTTTTTTTTCATTTTCGTACTCTTTCATAACATAAATATCGGAAAGAGGCTTCTGGTGTGAAAGCAAAAAAAAGGTTTGTGACGCTGAAATGGACCCCCGATACATAAGATCAAATCGTAAATAACCTTTGTTTCATACTACTATCTCGATATATAATCTCATGTTATGTTATGAAAAAAAAATAATAGTTTGCTCATATCGAACTCGAAGTGCCATGCTATTATTACTTATTATTCATATTCCATATGGCGAAGGCATAGTCTTCTTTTTTTTTTCTCAAATAAAAAAAAACTCATTGGCGCCAAGCGTGAGGGAATGCTAGACGTTTGGTAATTTCTCCTCCGACTAGGAGAAAAGATCCCATTGAAGCGGCTAATCCCATGCATATTGTATGTATGTCTGGTGGCACAAATTGCATAGTATCATAAATAGCTATTCCTGGTATTACCCATCCGCCGGGAGAGTTTATAAACAAATACAGATCCCTGGTATCATCCTCTATACTGAGATATACCATGAGACCAACAAGTTGATTCGAGATCTCGCTATCAACCTCTTGTCCTAAAAAAAGTAATCTTTCTCGATGAAGTCGGTTGATTAGGACAAAATTGTATCCCTTAGGAACCGCACACGCACCTTTGGATGCATACGGTTCAAAAATCAAAATTGCGAAAAAAAAAAAAGAATTCATTGAACTTATCGAACTAACCCCTCATTGATGTATTCTTTCATCGAGATCCAAATCACGATGTAATTTTCTTGTTCCTAAATGGGCCTCTTCAATTCTTTTAGGTTTATGCTCTACTCCGGGTAAAGATCTGCCGAATTCTATTTGCACATATAGGACAAATGATCACAGTACCGCTTCTTTTTGTTCCGACTTCTTTTTTTTTTTCAATTTCGTTTTCATGTTCATGCCTTCCGCCAAATATTCGACTAATCATATTATTCCATTAATTGGTAGTTTTAGAGGTATAAATAGGGATCATTTATGATACGAGTAGTAATCATACATAGATTACCAATTTGGTATTTTTTGAACGGAGCCTGGATACTTCATTTTATTGGTCCAAGCCAACCATAAATTCTTCTAATTGAGAATATTGATCCCCAACCAACAAATAAATTGATCTAATTGCATTGCACTTCACGCTCCGAATTGAATTATTGATGGTTTAATCAATCTTTCTTGGGTGAAACAGAGGATATCTCGATCGGGGGAGAGAACGGGGAAATCCCATATGACCCAATATGTCTGACAAGTCGCACTATACGTCAACCCAAACTGCATCTTCCTCTCCAGGACTCCGAAAAGGTACTTTTGGAACACCAATAGGCATAAAATGAAAGAAAAATTAAGTACTCTATTTCACTTTGATGTGGAAACGTAACAATGGGTTTATTGTCTTCATAATATTGTCGTTTATCGTATTTTATCCATAGATTGGAAGGTTCATGGAGAAGACGGGTTGAATAAAGGAAAATTCGTACAAATGGATCGTTCGAAGGATGAACAAGTATCTATGCATTCGCTCACAAAAATAGGATCAATCCCCCCATTGCGTATTGGTACTTATCGAGTATAGAATAGATCTGCTTCTCTTTGTTCCTACGAACAGAATTGTTAAATTATTACCAATGGAACGGAATAAATATTAACTCTTGCTTTGAGATAATCCACTGAAAAGGCGAGGTCCATAGCATCAATCAGTCTTTTCCAATGTGATAAAGTTACATAGTGTCTATTTTTTCTTTGATAAAATAAGGGGTATTTCCATGGGTTTGCCTTGGTATCGTGTTCATACCGTCGTATTGAATGATCCCGGTCGGTTACTTTCTGTCCATATAATGCATACAGCTCTAGTTTCTGGTTGGGCCGGTTCGATGGCTCTATACGAATTAGCCGTTTTTGATCCCTCTGATCCCGTCCTTGATCCAATGTGGAGACAAGGTATGTTCGTTATACCCTTCATGACTCGTTTAGGGATAACCAATTCATGGGGTGGTTGGAGTATCACAGGAGGAACTATAACGAATCCGGGTATTTGGAGTTACGAAGGTGTGGCTGGGGCACATATTGTGTTTTCTGGCTTGTGCTTCTTAGCAGCCATCTGGCATTGGGTGTATTGGGACCTAGAAATATTCTGTGATGAACGTACGGGAAAACCCTCTTTGGATTTGCCCAAGATCTTTGGAATTCATTTATTTCTCTCAGGGGTGGCTTGCTTTGGGTTTGGCGCATTTCATGTAACAGGCTTGTATGGTCCTGGAATATGGGTGTCCGATCCTTATGGTCTAACCGGAAAAGTACAATCTGTAAATCCAGCGTGGGGCGCAGAAGGTTTTGATCCTTTTGTTCCGGGAGGAATAGCCTCTCATCATATTGCAGCGGGGACATTGGGGATATTGGCGGGACTATTCCATCTTAGTGTCCGCCCGCCCCAACGTTTATACAAAGGATTACGTATGGGCAATATTGAAACTGTACTTTCTAGTAGTATCGCTGCTGTCTTTTTTGCAGCTTTCGTCGTTGCTGGAACTATGTGGTATGGTTCAGCAACTACTCCCATAGAATTATTTGGTCCCACTCGTTATCAGTGGGATCAGGGATACTTCCAGCAAGAAATATATCGAAGAGTTGGAGCCGGGCTAGCCGAAAATCTGAGTTTATCGGAAGCTTGGTCTAAAATTCCCGAAAAATTAGCTTTTTATGATTACATCGGTAATAATCCGGCGAAGGGGGGATTATTCAGAGCAGGCTCAATGGACAATGGGGATGGAATAGCTGTTGGATGGTTAGGACACCCCATCTTTAGAGATAAAGAGGGGCATGAGCTTTTTGTACGTCGTATGCCTACTTTTTTTGAAACATTTCCGGTGGTTTTGGTAGACGGAGACGGAATTGTGAGAGCGGATGTTCCTTTTAGAAGGGCAGAATCGAAGTATAGTGTCGAACAAGTAGGTGTAACTGTTGAGTTCTATGGTGGCGAACTCAATGGGGTCAGTTATGGCGATCCTGCTACTGTGAAAAAATATGCTAGACGTGCCCAATTGGGTGAAATTTTTGAATTAGATCGTGCTACTTTGAAATCCGATGGTGTTTTTCGTAGCAGTCCAAGGGGTTGGTTTACTTTTGGACATGCTACGTTTGCTTTGCTCTTCTTTTTCGGACACATTTGGCATGGGGCTAGAACCTTGT
>NW_027519539.1:22500-27500 GCF_043159265.1 Tasmannia lanceolata
AGCGATACCTATCATATCTGCTTGACCTTTCATAAGCGGGGACAGAATGAAACGTCCATAGGAAAGGCGCTTACTGTCTGTTCTTGATTCAACACACTTCCACTGTAGTGTCCGAGTGGATACTGCTACTTCCTCTCGAACCATACTAATATTATTGATCAGATCATTGAATCATTTATTTCTCTTGAAATCAGTTCAATTCTTATTTCTACACACGCCTTTTTTTAGGAGGTCTACATCCATTATGTGGCATAGGGGTTACGTCACGTACGAAACTTAATAGTATACCACTTCTGCGAATGGCTCGTAATGCTGCATCTCTTCCGAGACCAGGACCCTTTATCATGACTTCTGCTCGTTGCATACCCTGATCCACTACTGTACGAATAGCATTTCCTGCTGCGGTTTGAGCAGCAAATGGTGTCCCTCTTCTTGTGCCTCTGAATCCACAAGTACCAGCGGAGGACCAAGAAACCACCCGACCTCGCATATCCGTAACAGTTACAATGGTATTGTTGAAACTCGCTTGAACATGAATAACTCCTTTTGGTATTCTACGTCCATTCTTACGTGAACTAATACGCCCATTCCTACGCGAACCAATTCTTGGTATAGGTTTTGTCATATTTTAGCATCTCATAAATATGAGTCAGAGATATACGGATATATCCATTTCATGTCAAAACAGATCCTTTATTTGTACAACGGGTCCCTTACTTTAGAAAGGCCCTTTTTAGAAAGATTACCCTTGTCTCTGTTTATGTCTCGGATTGAAACAAATTACTATAATTCGTCCTCGCCTACGGATCAGTCGACATTTTTCGCAAATTTTACGAACAGAAGCCCTTATTTTCATATTTGTCATTCCTTAATTCCGAATCTACTCTTTTGAAGAAAATAAGTCTCTTGAAATTTTGAACCTCGAATTGTATCCCCATGGAAGAAATGTTTAAAAAGTCACCTAATCGTTCGAACCTTTGTTGCGAAGTCTATAAATTATACGTCCCTTGGTTGAATCATAACGACTTACTTCGATTTTGACTCTATCTCCTGGTAGTATCCGTATAAAACTACGTCGGATCCTCCCCGAAACATAACCTAGAATCAGATCTTCATTATCTAAACGAACCCGGAACATACCATTTGGAAGTGATTCAGTAATTAAACCTTCATGAATCAATTTTTGTTCTTTCATTTCAGGTAACCCCCTTGAAGTATCAACTAATGGAGGAGGAGTGATATTAGACAACCTGCCTTTTCTCTCTTTTTCACAAATCGAAAGTTACGGATCAAATTCGGATATTCAGAAGGATCACCATATATAACATAAAATTTCTCCTCCAATTCTTTTTAGTCGAGCTTCTCGATCTGTCATTATACCTCGAGAAGTAGAAAGAATTACAATACCTATTCCACCTAAAATCCTAGGAATTCGTTTATAGTTGGAATAGATTCGTAGACCGGGTCGGCTGATACACTTTAAAATATTTCTATATGTTCCTTTCTGATTCCTTCTATGTCGCAGGGTTAAAACCAAGAAATATTTCTTGTTTTCTCGATGTTTCCTAACATTTTCAATAAAACCTTCTCGTAGAAGTATTTTAATAATGTTTTCGGTTATATTAGTAGATGCTATTCGAGCTGTTCTTTTTTTATCCATGTCAGCATTTCTTATAGAAGTTATTATATCGGCAATAGTGTCCTTACTCATGACGAACTATAATTATTAGGGCTTCCCCATTTTGATATAATCAACATGTTCTGTTTTTTTTTTTTCTTGATTTTCATTTTCACTTTCAATTTTTTTTTTTATGAATTATTAAAGGTATATGCATAAGACACAATCTACTAATGGATTTGATCTACTTCAGATACCCTACTATATAATGGTCTCATCTACTAGTCTTTATAATACCTCAGGAGCTAATGAGACTATTTTAGTGAAATTCAACTGTCTCAATTCCCGAGCGATCGCGCCAAAAACTCGAGTTCCTTTTGGATTTCCTTCTTGATCAATGACAACCGCTGCATTGTCATCATATCGTATTATCATACCGTTGTCACGTTTGAGTTCTTTACATGTACGTACAATTACAGCTCTGATCACTTCTGATCTTTCGAGAGGCATATTGGGTACTGCTTCTTTGATTACAGCAACAATAACATCACCGATATGAGCATATCGGCGATTACTAGCTCCGATTATTCGAATACACATCAATTCTCGAGCCCCGCTGTTGTCCGCTACATTCAAATGGGTCTGAGGTTGAATCATATCATTTTTTTTTTTTTGAATCTCTTATTTCAATGCAAAGGGCGAAGGAAAAAAGAAAGAAATATTGTCTGTCCAGAAATAAATAAATCTGCAATTGTATTTTTCATCAAAAATACTCCTTTCTTTTGGTTTCACATCCCTATCCCACAATAACGAATTGAGTTCGTATAGGCATTTTGCACGCAGCTATTGAAATAGCTGCTCTGGCTACAGTTTCTGAGACTCCGCCCATTTCATAAAGTATTCGACCCGGTTTAACGACGGATACCCAATATTCGGGGGATCCCTTACCCGAACCCATACGTGTTTCTGTGGGTCTGACTGTAACGGGTTTGTCGGGAAATATACGTACCCAGATTTTTCCACCACGACGCGCATATCGTGTCATTGCTCGTCGCCCTGCTTCTATTTGTCTAGATGTGATCCAAGCGGGTTCAAGTGCCTGAAGAGCGTATCTACCGAAACAAATACGATTGCCTCGATAAGATATTCCCTTCATTCTTCCTCTATGTTGTTTACGGAATCTGGTTCTTTTGGGGTTATAGTTGATGGTTGTTTCTCAACCCCATCTCTACTGCAGAACCGGACATGAGAGTTTCGTCTCATCCAGCTCCTCGCGAATGAAACGATTCAATAATATTACAAATACACATGTATTTAATGAATAATACACTGAATCATGGGATTTCTTGATAGTTAATCCATCATGTAGGAATCTGTATATCTTGTATATACAGCAGCTAGACGTATCTTTCTATTTCGATTTATAATTTATAGGACGTATATTTCTATTTATGGATAATGAATGCCTTTCTTTTTATAACGAATCCTTCTTTTGGCCTTTACTGAATGGAATCGCCCAAAATTTTGCAATCCAATAAGGAAAGGTTCGCGGGCGAATATTGACTCTTTAAAATCTGCTTCATTCGTAGGGTCAACCCATGACCTTTCAGAATAAATAAAAGGGTTCTTGGTTGGTTTCGCCATCCCACCCAATGAATCATTAGGATTCGTTTTTAATAGAATCTTGTGCAGTCACAGGTTCCGTCGTTCCCATAGCTTCTCCATTAATGGTTAGGTCTGAACTCTACAGTGGAGCTCCCAATTTCATTTGTTCCCGAGTCAATCTCCTCAGTCTCTATTGACTCGAGGCTCTTTATTATTTTCATTTTTCCTATGAACCGGATTCATCTACTTATAAACGAATCCGTATTGATGCTTTATCACGCTGCCTTTTATGAGATGATTCATAGACCATACATATTGGAATCATATAGCATTGATTGATATTCTCCTCCTTTCTTTCTCTCACCCCTCCTTTTACCCATATCCCTCTATTTTCGCTTTACAAACCATAATCAGATTTTTTTTTCCTTTATGAAAAAAAAAAAAACGATTTCAGTTGCTACAACTATATGATCAACACATCATATAGTGACTGCTTTCTTGGATCTCGATAATACGAAGCAATGAGCTGGTTATTAGTTCTCTAGTTATTAGTTATGGGCTGGTCCATTGTTTTTTTTTTTTTTGAATCCAACTCTAAAGAAAAAACCAACGAGTCACACACTAAGCATAGCAATTCTACCAAATGATCAATCGAATTTTTATTCAACCCTATATAATTATAATTAATAATTAGAAATAATTAATAATTCTAATTAGAATTGTTCATTTTTGATTGAAGGGAAAAAGAATGAATGAAAGAGTTTGTCATTTTTTGTTCTATCGCAGTATAGAATGGGAAGGAAAGACCCATTATTGCTCATCTACAAATATCCAAATTTTGATGCCTAATACCCCATAGATAGTTCGAACTGTATAGGAACAATGATAATTTTAGCTCGAATGGTTTGTAGGGGAACCCTACCTTCTCTGATCCATTCGACACGTGCAATTTCTTTTCCGTCGATACGCCCTGCAATTTGCACTTGAATTCCTTTTGTATCAGCTTGTTCAGTTAATTCAATAGCTTTTTTCATTGCCTTTCGAAACGAAACTCTATTCTTTAATTGTAGAGCTATAATTCTGCAAGAATATTAGGTTGTCCATAAGGTTTTGCAACTCTTGTGATAGCAATGTTAAGTCTCCGGTTCACAGAACGAAACCCTTTTTGTACATTGATCCGTAATTCTTCGATTCCTCGCGTTCGACCCTCTATTAACAAATTTGGGAATCCAATATAGATTATGACCTGAATTAGGTCGATTTTTTTTTTAATCTCTATATGTGCAATTCCTTCTGAACCAGATCTCATATTTTTTTGTACATAATTCTTGATACAATCCCGTATTTTTTCATCTTCCTGGAGACCCCTGGAATAACTTTTGGGTTGTGCGAACCAAAGGGAACGATGACTTTGGTTTGCACCAAGTCGGAAACCAAGTGGATTTATTTTTTTTCCCATATCATATTTATCCCGATCTCTTTCTCTCTCTATATATATCTATTTATCTCTATTCCAATTCGGAAACCGAAGGAGGCAGAAGTTTATCTCTCTCTCTCTTTCTCTAGGTATCTCTCTATTATAGTATCCTTAAATACACCTTTATTCTCTAAAAGAAAATCTTGTTCAGTTTTCGTTTTAGATTGATCTTTCAAAACGATATTTATATGACAGGTGGGTCTTTTTATCGGATAACTACGTCCTCGAGCCCGAGGTTTTAACTTTTTAATGATAGTACCCCCATTGACTTCGGCTTGACTAATGACTAAATCAGCTTCG
>NW_027519539.1:55000-57406 GCF_043159265.1 Tasmannia lanceolata
AACTATCCCCCAAAGATCTGTATAATCATTGGGTTTATACTAATGAACAAAAAAGGCACAACTTGAGCAATGAATTCAGAAATCGAATGGAAGCTCTAGACAAGGGATCTCTTGCTCTAGATGTACTCGAAAAAAGGATAAGATTGTGCAATGATGAGAATGAACAAGAATGCTTGCCTAGAGTGTATGATCCTTTTTTAAATGGACCATATCGTGGAACAATAAAAAAAGGATATTCACGTCCAATCGTGGATGATTCAATCATTTCGACAGAGGATTCCATAGGAATGGTTTGGATAAATAGGATTCATGGTATCCTCCCCAATCTTTCTGATTACCAAGAATTTGAAGATAAAATGGATGCATTTAATGAAGAATTAGTATCGCCAGACATTGATCATTCCTTGAACTCAATCAGTGAATTAGCTGAAGAATCAAGACCTAGTTTGAATTTGAAAGGACTTACTTTATTGGACGAACAAAGAAGACTTGACTCAGAAAATAAAATGAAACGTTTGAAATTTCTATTCGATGCAGTTAAAACTGATCCAAACGATCAAACTATTAGAAATAAATCCATTGGAATAAAGGAAATCGGTAAAAAGGTTCCTCGATGGTCATATAAATTGACCGACGATTTGAAAGAACAAGAGGCGGAAAATGAGGAAGGATCGACGGAGGATCCTGGTATTCGTTCAAGAAAAGCAAACGTGTGGTAATTTATACTGATAACGATCAGAATATCAATACTCATACTAGTACTAATACTAATAATGATAGTGATCAAGCGGAAGAAGTGGCTTTGATACGTTACTCACAACAATCGGATTTTCGTCGGGATCTAATCAAAGGATCCATGCGCGCTCAAAGACGTAAAACAGTGACTTGGGAAATGTTTCAAACAAATGTGCATTCCCCGCTTTTTTTGGACAGAATAGACAAAACATTTTTTTTCTCTTTTGATATCTCTGGAATGATTAATCCACTTTTTAGGAATTGGATAGGAAAGGATCCGCAACTCAAAACCTCAGATTCTGAGGAGGAAGAGGCAAAAGAAAAAGAGAAAAAAAAGAAAGAGCAAAAAGAGGAGAATGAACGGATAGCAATATCAGAAACTTGGGATACTATTATATTTGCTCAAGCAATAAGAGGTTCTATGTTAGTAACCCAATCGATTCTTAGAAAATACATCATATTGCCTTCATTGATAATAGCTAAAAATCTTGGCCGTATGTTATTATTTCAATTTCCCGAGTGGTACGAGGATTTGAAGGAGTGGAATAAAGAAATGCATGTTAAATGCACCTATAATGGTGTTCAATTATCAGAAACAGAATTCCGAAAAACTGGTTAACAGATGGGATTCAGATAAAGATCTTATTTCCTTTCTGTCTGAAACCTTGGCGGGATCTAAACTACAATTTCATCATAGAGATCCAATGAAAAACAAAGGAAAAATAGAAAATTTTTGTTTTTTAACGGTCTGGGGAATGGAAACTGAATTACCTTTTGGTTCTCCACGAAAAGAACCTTCTTTTTTTGAACCCATTTTTAAAGAACTCGAAAAAAAAACGAGAAAAGTTCAAAAAAATATTTTCGAGTTTTCAGAATTTTAAAAGAAAGAACAAAATGTTGTCTAAAGGTCTCAAAAGAAAAAATAAGATGGGTTATCAAAATAGTTCTATTTATAAAAAGAATAATGAAAGAGCTTACAAAAGTGAACTCAATTTTATTATTTGGGTTGAGGAAAGGCTATCAACCGAGTGAAACTGGAAAAGATTTCATAATCAGTAATAAGATTACTCACGACTCGACTATTCAAATTAGATCCATGGATTGGACAAATTATTCACTGACAGAAAAAAAAATGAAAGATCTGACTGATAGTACAACCAAAATCAAAAATCAAATAGAAAAAATAAAAAAAGACAAGAAAAAAATATTTCTAACTACAGATACAGATATAAATATTAGTCCTAACAAGACAAGTTTTGATGATGAAAGATCGGAATCACAGAAACATATTTGGCAGAGATCAAAAAAAAGAAGTGCCCGATTAATACGTAAATCGCAATATTTTATAAAATATTTCATTGAAAGAATATACATAGATATCTTTCTATGTGCCATTAACATTCCCAGGATTAATACACAACTTTTCCTTGAATCAACAAAAAATCTTATCGATAAATATATTTACAATAATGAAACAAATAAAGAAGGAATTGATGAAACAAATCAAAATACAACTCAGTTTATTTTGACTATCCAAAAGTCACTTTCTATTTCGAATATTCGAAATAATAATTCACAGATTTATTGTAACTTATCTTTCTTGTCCCAAGCATATGTATTTTACAAATTATCACAAAACCAAGAAGTTATTAACAAGTATCACTTGATATC
>NW_027519540.1:0-5000 GCF_043159265.1 Tasmannia lanceolata
TTCATATTATATTAATAATTATTAATATTAATTAATATGTTATAATAATTTATAATAATTAATATTAATAATTATTAATAGCTAATAGCTAACTAAGATCCCAATAGTTTCCCGAATTCCTATTCACGCACTATTTCTGTTATATGAGCCCGCTTAGCTCAGAGGTTAGAGCACCGCATTTGTAATGCGATGGTCATCGGTTCGATTCCGATAGTCGGCTTTCTCTATTTGTTCTATTTTTTTTTTTTTATCAGGATTGATCATCTTTCCTTGAGACCAAGGAATATTGAGAAGACCCCCCCCTTTTTTTTCTCCAAATGTCGGGTTACCGATCTATTATGTTATGTCGCGGGAACTTCCAACTATGAATAAAGAATAAAAAACGGATTGGAGCCGTTTGATCTATACAGAACAAATCAAGAAAAGGATCCTTAACTTCCCATATATACAATATACAAAATAATACGGATATTGATACAATTCATCTTATTCCTCTTTGTAGTACTTCAGTGGATTTAGCTTCGTTTATCGTTTAGTTCAGTATTAATTTAGGTTTATTCTGTAAAATGAAATTTCAATAAAATTAAGGAGTCTTTATGTCTCGTTACCGAGGGCCTCGTTTCAAAAAATACGCCGTCTAGGGGCTTTACCGGGACTCACTAGGAAAAGACCTAGATCCGGAAGTGATCTTAGAAACCAATCGCGTTCCGGGAAAAGATCTCAATATCGTATTCGTCTAGAAGAAAAACAAAAATTGCGTTTTCATTATGGTCTGACAGAGCAACAATTACTTAGATATGTTCGTATTGCTGGGAAAGCCAAAGGGTCAACAGGTCAGGTTTTACTACAACTACTTGAGATGCGTTTGGATAACATCCTTTTTCGATTGGGTATGGCTTCGACCATTCCGGGAGCCAGGCAATTAGTTAATCATAGACATATTTTAGTTAATGGCCGTATAGTAGATATCCCAAGTTATCGCTGCAAACCCCAAGATATTATTACTATGAGGGATGAACAAAGATCCAGAGCTCTGATTCAAAATTATATGGATTCATCCCCCCACGAGGAGTTGGCAAAACATTTGAGTCTTTATTCATCCCAATATAAAGGATTAGTAAATCAAATAATAGATATTAAGTGGATCGGTTTGAAAATCAATGAGTTGCTAGTCGTAGAATATTATTCCCGTCAGACTTGAACCTAACTAAAATAACAAAGCTTTGGACAAGCCCCTTTTTTTTCTTTCGCCGAAGTAAATAGATCTAAGAGGTTTGATCCGGATTTTTCTCCCATTCACGTATTACAAATGGATCAGCGGTGAGATTTTTATTCCTTGTCCATTCTTTCCGTTCCGGTATTTTCCATACCACAGCAATTAGGAATAGAGAATCTATATCAAATAAAGTACGATTGGAATACTCGTATCAATTGTTATTTGATTTGATACATTGTAGTCGGTACCGTTGGTGAATTAGGTGAAGGTACGGAGAGAGAGGGATTCGAACCCTCGGTAAACAAAAGCCTACATAGCAGTTCCAATGCTACGCCTTGAACCACTCGGCCATCTCTCCTACATAATCTTATGATTATGACCCAGAAACCGAGTGAATAGCGAGTCATTCATATTATTGTATTATTGCAATACAGGTATGACCAATCAATTCTAAATAGAAAATAGAAAACTTTTCATTAAAGAAAGATCTTCCCTCGAGGATCGAGGGATAAAAAAACATTTTTTTTCTTATCTTTTTCTTATCTTATTAAAAAGATTAAAAAAAAATAGATAGAATCTATCTATTCATGTTTGTCAAGAAGACGATCCCGTCTTATTCTTAGATTTATACTGGATTAAACCAATGAATTGGAACAAGTCAACTGACCCTATTTTATACTATGGTTACATTTAGACTATTATGGTTCCATAGGAATTCCAAAATTCCTTTCTAGTTTCAGATTTCTCAACAACAATTCCTCTCATGAGCTACCCCACAATCTATTACAAATTCATGAATCGTCCCATGGATTTTTTTGATATTTCGATTGCGTGGTGTATACACACTATGCACAAAAAATGGATGGTTATTCTTATTCTATTTTCATCATGGAATGATTCTATTATTTGATTTGATTTTTTTTTTCTTTGGATCATAATCAAATCAAAACTTCTAGAGTCATCAGAATCTGTAGGAAAAACTTCCTTGATTCCTGAGCTTCGATAAAATAGGAATAGTTCCGTTCATTGGTATACTACTTAATATTTATACTTAATACTTAATTTAAATGAAATACAATCGGATTCAAATATTTCCTATCCATCCCTGCCCCAAAGGGACAATTTGAGTGGAAGGTCGACACCTTTTTTTTTAGAATGAGTCCGTTTGTTTTTATGTGATTTCGTACTATACAATTCCTTTGTTTGTGGGATCATTTTCCCTCTAGGGGTAATGAGAAGAATTATGGAATGGATTGTTAACCATGCCTAGATCTCGGATAAATGGAAATTTTATTGATAAGACCTCTTCAATTGTAGCCAATATCTTATTACGAATAATTCCGACAACCTCAGGAGAAAAAGAGGCATTTACCTATTACAGAGATGGTGCGATTTGATTTTTTTTTATTATTATTTATTTATTATTTATGATTTACCGACCTCAGTCTTACGAGAAAGAGACATGATTCGTAATACAAAGAAAAAAGATTTTTGAAATAAACCTATGCTCGGTGAAGGTGAAATTTAGAGATAGAACAATTCCTTCTGTCGTGTATCCCCGATTGATGCAGCCTCAGATGCTTCAATTGTTGATTTGAGTATTGAGCGAAAGGTTACACCTACAGGTTCTGTATTGTAGGTCAATCCGACTCCACTAGGACCAGACCAATAGGCGGCATAGAGGAAGAAGCACTACACCTAGGAATCAACAACGCGAAAACTTTGTTATAAATTACCCCTTTTCCTTATCGGGATCGGGACTAACAAGAATGGTTGGGACAACAAACATCCATCTCGTTCGTACTTTGGATACCCGTATAACCATCGAAGATCGTTGAAGTGACTAATTCCTGGAAATAGGGGGCGTTGAGGACAAAGAAATTGTTGGAGTTACCATTTCTATCTAGCACCAACATGGTTGGTGTTAAGAAAATATAGACCTCTTGCAGGAAGGCTGGCTAGAGATTTCTTGTAAAAACACCAGCCCCTGTCAGTTCATAATGAGAATATTTCAATCTTTTTTGATTCCATGGATTATTCCCCTTATTACTATGCACAGAAGGGAGGAGCCGTATGAGATGAAAGTCTCACGTACGTTTCTGGAACGGAGATTCTTTGAATAGAATGAACGACCGTAACGGATGTCAGCTCAATCCGAAGGAAATTATGCGGAAGCTTTACAAAATTATTATGAAGCTATGCGACTAGAAATTGATCCCTATGATCGAAGTTATATACTCTATAACATAGGCCTTATCCACACAAGCAACGGAGAACATACGAAGGCTTTGGAATATTATTTCCGGGCACTCGAACGAAACCCATTCTTACCACAAGCTTTTAATAATATGGCCGTCATCTGTCATTACGTGCGACTATCTCCACTATAGAAAGAAGGAAAGAAAGATCAAACCTCCTAGTAAATACTAGAAAAAAATAGGCTTTCTACATATGCATCATTCAAAGCAACGAGTTTTATCAGCTGTAGCAAAGAAAGAGACTTCATAGGAGCCAAATATGAAGAAATAGGTACGGCCTATATATTAGATTCTATGGATAAAGAAAGGATCTAATTGATAGAGGAAGCACCGTAAAGATCAATTAGCGAGGTTTTGGGGCCGATACAATAAGAACTGCTTACTTATGTCATGATATGAGATAAAAGTTAGGAATCAACTTATGTAATAGAGTCGATCTACTAAGGTATTGAGCAGCGGTGTAGCATCAGATCCCAAAGATAGTAAGTCCTTTCTTTCTTTTGGAGGAAAGAAAATCTTTTTCAAAGATTCTATATGAATTTCTATATGAAAATGAAACCGAGATAGTTACCTTTCATAAAATTCTAAGTATAAGGGGAGGATACCTATGCTTCATTCTTCTGAAGGTAGGAGAAAAGATAAAACTGATTTGATTATTGATTCAAATTAGAGTTTGAAACTCATGTAATTCACCTCTTCTATTCTGGTTAACTCGATAAAAAATCGGATCTATTTACGAGAAATCTCATTCAGTTAGATATGGTAGATTAAGATGGGACACCAAAAGAATTGACTGCTGAGCCGTATGAGGTAGGAAACTCTCAAGTACGGTTCTAAGGGAAGGAATCGACCCACCTATTCCGACCGGGGAGAACAGGCCATTCGACAGGGAGATTCTGAAATTGCAGAGGCTTGGTCCGATCAAGCTGCTGAATATTGGAAACAAGCTATAGCGCTTACTCCAGGTAATTATATTGAAGCACATAACTGGTTGAAGATCACACGACGGTTCGAATAAGAACACTCTCTTTTATAATTCATTATAATGTTGGATCCATCAATCAAATAAAATAGATCGTTCCTCCGGGAAGAGCCAATCGAGGAATTTCATTATATCCCTTCTAAGATCGTTCTATTTCACCCGGTACCTCATAGAGATAAACGATACGGATACAGTAAATGACTAATGAATGATCCTTTGATTTGTAATAGAATAATATAATACCTTCCGTGTAAGATTAAGATATGAAGTAGGTCCGTCTAGGCACGTATACATTGAGATATGAATACACTAGGTTGCACCAAAAAATCGTTTTTGCGTCACGCCGGGAAGAGGTTTGACAAGATTAGAAGAGTCCGTTAAGCACCTCATGACTATGTCATAATAGATCCGAACACTTGCCCCGGATCGACTTCCATATCATAATTGCTCTAGTAAATAACTAAATAAAATGGATAGATGGGAGATAGGAAAAAAAGGAACTAATCATAAATGTAAATACTCATCTCCCAGAGGTTCACTAATT
>NW_027519541.1:7500-17500 GCF_043159265.1 Tasmannia lanceolata
CTACTTCATATCTTAATCTTACACGGAAGGTATTATATTATTCTATTACAAATCAAAGGATCATTCATTAGTCATTTACTGTATCCGTATCGTTTATCTCTATGAGGTACCGGGTGAAATAGAACGATCTTAGAAGGGATATAATGAAATTCCTCGATTGGCTCTTCCCGGAGGAACGATCTATTTTATTTGATTGATGGATCCAACATTATAATGAATTATAAAAGAGAGTGTTCTTATTCGAACCGTCGTGTGATCTTCAACCAGTTATGTGCTTCAATATAATTACCTGGAGTAAGCGCTATAGCTTGTTTCCAATATTCAGCAGCTTGATCGGACCAAGCCTCTGCAATTTCAGAATCTCCCTGTCGAATGGCCTGTTCTCCCCGGTCGGAATAGGTGGGTCGATTCCTTCCCTTAGAACCGTACTTGAGAGTTTCCTACCTCATACGGCTCAGCAGTCAATTCTTTTGGTGTCCCATCTTAATCTACCATATCTAACTGAATGAGATTTCTCGTAAATAGATCCGATTTTTTATCGAGTTAACCAGAATAGAAGAGGTGAATTACATGAGTTTCAAACTCTAATTTGAATCAATAATCAAATCAGTTTTATCTTTTCTCCTACCTTCAGAAGAATGAAGCATAGGTATCCTCCCCTTATACTTAGAATTTTATGAAAGGTAACTATCTCGGTTTCATTTTCATATAGAAATTCATATAGAATCTTTGAAAAAGATTTTCTTTCCTCCAAAAGAAAGAAAGGACTTACTATCTTTGGGATCTGATGCTACACCGCTGCTCAATACCTTAGTAGATCGACTCTATTACATAAGTTGATTCCTAACTTTTATCTCATATCATGACATAAGTAAGCAGTTCTTATTGTATCGGCCCCAAAACCTCGCTAATTGATCTTTACGGTGCTTCCTCTATCAATTAGATCCTTTCTTTATCCATAGAATCTAATATATAGGCCGTACCTATTTCTTCATATTTGGCTCCTATGAAGTCTCTTTCTTTGCTACAGCTGATAAAACTCGTTGCTTTGAATGATGCATATGTAGAAAGCCTATTTTTTTCTAGTATTTACTAGGAGGTTTGATCTTTCTTTCCTTCTTTCTATAGTGGAGATAGTCGCACGTAATGACAGATGACGGCCATATTATTAAAAGCTTGTGGTAAGAATGGGTTTCGTTCGAGTGCCCGGAAATAATATTCCAAAGCCTTCGTATGTTCTCCGTTGCTTGTGTGGATAAGGCCTATGTTATAGAGTATATAACTTCGATCATAGGGATCAATTTCTAGTCGCATAGCTTCATAATAATTTTGTAAAGCTTCCGCATAATTTCCTTCGGATTGAGCTGACATCCGTTACGGTCGTTCATTCTATTCAAAGAATCTCCGTTCCAGAAACGTACGTGAGACTTTCATCTCATACGGCTCCTCCCTTCTGTGCATAGTAATAAGGGGAATAATCCATGGAATCAAAAAAGATTGAAATATTCTCATTATGAACTGACAGGGGCTGGTGTTTTTACAAGAAATCTCTAGCCAGCCTTCCTGCAAGAGGTCTATATTTTCTTAACACCAACCATGTTGGTGCTAGATAGAAATGGTAACTCCAACAATTTCTTTGTCCTCAACGCCCCCTATTTCCAGGAATTAGTCACTTCAACGATCTTCGATGGTTATACGGGTATCCAAAGTACGAACGAGATGGATGTTTGTTGTCCCAACCATTCTTGTTAGTCCCGATCCCGATAAGGAAAAGGGGTAATTTATAACAAAGTTTTCGCGTTGTTGATTCCTAGGTGTAGTGCTTCTTCCTCTATGCCGCCTATTGGTCTGGTCCTAGTGGAGTCGGATTGACCTACAATACAGAACCTGTAGGTGTAACCTTTCGCTCAATACTCAAATCAACAATTGAAGCATCTGAGGCTGCATCAATCGGGGATACACGACAGAAGGAATTGTTCTATCTCTAAATTTCACCTTCACCGAGCATAGGTTTATTTCAAAAATCTTTTTTCTTTGTATTACGAATCATGTCTCTTTCTCGTAAGACTGAGGTCGGTAAATCATAAATAATAAATAAATAATAATAAAAAAAAATCAAATCGCACCATCTCTGTAATAGGTAAATGCCTCTTTTTCTCCTGAGGTTGTCGGAATTATTCGTAATAAGATATTGGCTACAATTGAAGAGGTCTTATCAATAAAATTTCCATTTATCCGAGATCTAGGCATGGTTAACAATCCATTCCATAATTCTTCTCATTACCCCTAGAGGGAAAATGATCCCACAAACAAAGGAATTGTATAGTACGAAATCACATAAAAACAAACGGACTCATTCTAAAAAAAAAGGTGTCGACCTTCCACTCAAATTGTCCCTTTGGGGCAGGGATGGATAGGAAATATTTGAATCCGATTGTATTTCATTTAAATTAAGTATTAAGTATAAATATTAAGTAGTATACCAATGAACGGAACTATTCCTATTTTATCGAAGCTCAGGAATCAAGGAAGTTTTTCCTACAGATTCTGATGACTCTAGAAGTTTTGATTTGATTATGATCCAAAGAAAAAAAAAATCAAATCAAATAATAGAATCATTCCATGATGAAAATAGAATAAGAATAACCATCCATTTTTTGTGCATAGTGTGTATACACCACGCAATCGAAATATCAAAAAAATCCATGGGACGATTCATGAATTTGTAATAGATTGTGGGGTAGCTCATGAGAGGAATTGTTGTTGAGAAATCTGAAACTAGAAAGGAATTTTGGAATTCCTATGGAACCATAATAGTCTAAATGTAACCATAGTATAAAATAGGGTCAGTTGACTTGTTCCAATTCATTGGTTTAATCCAGTATAAATCTAAGAATAAGACGGGATCGTCTTCTTGACAAACATGAATAGATAGATTCTATCTATTTTTTTTTAATCTTTTTAATAAGATAAGAAAAAGATAAGAAAAAAAATGTTTTTTTATCCCTCGATCCTCGAGGGAAGATCTTTCTTTAATGAAAAGTTTTCTATTTTCTATTTAGAATTGATTGGTCATACCTGTATTGCAATAATACAATAATATGAATGACTCGCTATTCACTCGGTTTCTGGGTCATAATCATAAGATTATGTAGGAGAGATGGCCGAGTGGTTCAAGGCGTAGCATTGGAACTGCTATGTAGGCTTTTGTTTACCGAGGGTTCGAATCCCTCTCTCTCCGTACCTTCACCTAATTCACCAACGGTACCGACTACAATGTATCAAATCAAATAACAATTGATACGAGTATTCCAATCGTACTTTATTTGATATAGATTCTCTATTCCTAATTGCTGTGGTATGGAAAATACCGGAACGGAAAGAATGGACAAGGAATAAAAATCTCACCGCTGATCCATTTGTAATACGTGAATGGGAGAAAAATCCGGATCAAACCTCTTAGATCTATTTACTTCGGCGAAAGAAAAAAAAGGGGCTTGTCCAAAGCTTTGTTATTTTAGTTAGGTTCAAGTCTGACGGGAATAATATTCTACGACTAGCAACTCATTGATTTTCAAACCGATCCACTTAATATCTATTATTTGATTTACTAATCCTTTATATTGGGATGAATAAAGACTCAAATGTTTTGCCAACTCCTCGTGGGGGGATGAATCCATATAATTTTGAATCAGAGCTCTGGATCTTTGTTCATCCCTCATAGTAATAATATCTTGGGGTTTGCAGCGATAACTTGGGATATCTACTATACGGCCATTAACTAAAATATGTCTATGATTAACTAATTGCCTGGCTCCCGGAATGGTCGAAGCCATACCCAATCGAAAAAGGATGTTATCCAAACGCATCTCAAGTAGTTGTAGTAAAACCTGACCTGTTGACCCTTTGGCTTTCCCAGCAATACGAACATATCTAAGTAATTGTTGCTCTGTCAGACCATAATGAAAACGCAATTTTTGTTTTTCTTCTAGACGAATACGATATTGAGATCTTTTCCCGGAACGCGATTGGTTTCTAAGATCACTTCCGGATCTAGGTCTTTTCCTAGTGAGTCCCGGTAAAGCCCCTAGACGGCGTATTTTTTTGAAACGAGGCCCTCGGTAACGAGACATAAAGACTCCTTAATTTTATTGAAATTTCATTTTACAGAATAAACCTAAATTAATACTGAACTAAACGATAAACGAAGCTAAATCCACTGAAGTACTACAAAGAGGAATAAGATGAATTGTATCAATATCCGTATTATTTTGTATATTGTATATATGGGAAGTTAAGGATCCTTTTCTTGATTTGTTCTGTATAGATCAAACGGCTCCAATCCGTTTTTTATTCTTTATTCATAGTTGGAAGTTCCCGCGACATAACATAATAGATCGGTAACCCGACATTTGGAGAAAAAAAAGGGGGGGGTCTTCTCAATATTCCTTGGTCTCAAGGAAAGATGATCAATCCTGATAAAAAAAAAAAAATAGAACAAATAGAGAAAGCCGACTATCGGAATCGAACCGATGACCATCGCATTACAAATGCGGTGCTCTAACCTCTGAGCTAAGCGGGCTCATATAACAGAAATAGTGCGTGAATAGGAATTCGGGAAACTATTGGGATCTTAGTTAGCTATTAGCTATTAATAATTATTAATATTAATTATTATAAATTATTATAACATATTAATTAATATTAATAATTATTAATATAATATGAATTTTGATTTTATTTTTGATTATTTTCTATTTGATTATTTATTTTTGATTATTTCATTTATTAGTAGTCACTAGCACTAGAATTTTTTTTTTTCATTCAAATCAAATTTAAAAAACGCAAAATAATACTATATACATATGAAATAATTCTATATTCTATTATAGAATAGAATATAACTATTAGTTATAGCAGTTATAGCAGATTATATGAATTCTATTTCTATTAGAGTGTAGTTCCTAAGGAAAGGATAAGATAAGGATGCAATCCAGATCCTACTGAGATATTCCTTTTGTTTCATTCGGAAAGGGAGGAGATAGGACGAAAAAAAAAAAAAGAAGAATGAATATCGACCGTTCCAGTATTCCAAACTGCGCGGGAAAAATGAGAGGGGGGGGGAACATCTATATGTGGGATATATCCATCCATATTGAATTGCAGATACATCAATGATAGAATCATTTCTGATTGGACCAAATAATGGAATGGTCCTCCAATAGATATGAAAGAAGATGGGCAAGAAATAAAATAGGAGCAGACACTTTTTCGATATAGGAATCAGTATCTAATGAATTCAATGGTTCCAACATAAATGAAAGAAGGGGATGGGATCACAATGAGATCGAGATCTCATAAGGGGGATATGGCGAAATTGGTAGACGCTACGGGCTTGATTGGGTTGAGCCTTGGTATGGAAACCTACTAAGTGGTAACTTCCAAATTCAGAGAAACCCTGGAATTAAAAATGGGCAATCCTGAGCCAAATCCAGTTTTCTGAAAACAAGGGTTCAGAAAGCGAGAATCAAAAGAAGGATAGGTGCAGAGACTCAATGGAAGCTGTTCTAACGAACGGGGTTGACTACATTGGTAGAGGAATCCTTCTATCAAAACTCCAGAAAGGATGACCTTATTTAAGTACATAGACGTACTTAAATATCAAATGATTAATCACGACCCGAATCCGGATTTTTTGATTATTTATATGAAAAATTGCAGAATTCTTGCTAAATTAAATCGATTCCAAAAGGAAGAATCGAAGATTCAGTGATCAAATCATTTACTCCAGAGTCTGAAAGATCTTTTGAAGAACTGATTAATCGGACGAGAATAAAGATAGAGTCCCATTCTACATGTCAATACCGACAACAATGAAATTTATAGTAAGAGGAAAATCCGTCGACTTTTGAAATCATGAGGGTTCAAGTCCCTCTATCCCCAATAAAAAAAAAAAGGCCTATTTTATTCCATTCCCTAACCATTTATCCTCTTTTTTCGTCAGTGGTTCAAAATGAGCTTAGCTATGTTTCTCACTCACTCTACTCTTTCACAAATGGATCCGACCAGAAATCTTTCTCTCTTATCACAAGTCTTGTGATAGATATGATCTACGTACAAATGAACATATATGGCAAGGAATCTCCATTATTGAATCATTCACAGTCCATATCATTACTCTTACACTTACAAAGTCTTCTTTTTGAAGATCCAAGAAATTCCAAGGCTGAGGTAAGATTTTCTAATGTTTTTTGAGTCCCTTTAATTGACATAGACCCAAGCCCTCTAGTAGGATGATGCGTCGGGGATGGTCGGGATAGCTCAGCTGGTAGAGCAGAGGACTGAAAATCCTCGTGTCGCCAGTTCAAATCTGGTTCCTGGCACGTGGTTAATATATCGAATAGATACTCATACAAATGAATCGATATGGATCGGGATCCATATTCTATTCGTTAATAGTCTAGATCATGATACATACTTATCCATCTAGGGATATATCTAGATCCCCCATTTTTTTTTTTGATGGGTAAAGAAAAGAATTAGATTCTGTTCCCTCTTCTTTTTTGTTTGTTCATACTGTACCTGCTCTCGCTCAAAAAGAATGTTAATACTTCATACATATTTGAATTGAAGTTAGTTGGCTGAAAACCCAAAAGTCTAGTCTAGAGAGGAATCGAAGGGTAGGAATAGACAGGATTCATTTCAGATACAGTACAAAGAAAATCTGATCCCCTTTTCATTTCTGAATTTTGAGTTCATAATTTCATATTTTCTTTCATATTCTATTTCTTCACTTTCTCTTTCTTCACTCCCTCCTACGTGACTTTTCGGGGCCCATCTAAGTGATGTGCGCGGTACAAAGTTCATGGTGCAGAACTCTTTTGATTCATCCTATTGGCTTTGCTCATCCGAAATGGATATCTTCCAAATTGGGGAATATCAATGAAGCCCCTTTAGTAGCCCATTCATAATACTGAGATGAGAGTCCAGTTATTCTGTTTCATCTAGAACAGAACATAAAAAGATTCCTTGAATATCTGGAGTCGTAGAAGTGAATATTAGTTTCTTATCATTCAATGAGCATCTTGTATTTCATAGAAATTGGGGGCAATATAATCCTTACGTAGGGGCCAGCCTATCCAACTTTCAGGCATCAAGATACGTTTCAGGCGTGGATGATTTTCATAAGAGATTCCCAACATATCATAAGATTCCCGTTCTTGAAAATCAGCACTTTTCCAAATCCAGAAAACAGACGGGATTCTAGGATTCCTCCTTGGGGCAAATACTTTTATGCATACCTCTTCGGGTTGATCCACACCATACTGTATTCTCGTAAGATGATACACACTAGCTAACAACCCGCCCGGTGCTACATCATAAGCACACTGGGAACGTAGATAATTGTAACCATATACATATGAAATGACAGCAATGGAGTACCAATCCTCGGGCTTTATTTGTAAAGTCTCTATTCCTTGGTAATCGAAGCCCAAAGATCTATGCACTAGCTCATGCTTGACTAGCCAAGCAGATAAACGACCTTGCATCTTCTTGATCTCTCCCACATTTGTATTTGTATGAGTATTTCACATTTACGATGAAATTTATGAAGATTTACCCGCTGTTTGTTATTCTGCACAAAAGCATCCTGCCTAATTCACTAATTCGTGGGAAGATACTGAACTTTTGTATTTGAAAGATGTTTCAGTTTCAGGAGGTATTTCTGAAGTAGATGGAGATTTATAGAGTAATCCTTGATCGTAATTTCCAGTATGAGTACTGCGTCCAACATGAAACTTGTGATTGGTAGTAAAATATCGATTTTCCTGTTGAGACCCAATTTGATCTTCATAGATTTCTCGAGATACTTTCTTACGAAGTTTCGTTATAGCATCTATAACTGCCTCTGGTTTGGGTGGGCAGCCCGGCAAATAGACATCCACAGGAATTAGCTTATCGACTCCCCGAACGGTACTATAAGAATCCGTACTGAACATCCCTCCTGTAATAGTACAAGCTCCCATCGCAATGACATATTTTGGTTCAGGCATTTGCTCATATAATCTCACTAAGGAAGGCGCCATTTTCATTGTTACTGTGCCGGCTGTTAAAATGAGGTCTGCTTGCCTAGGACTCGATCTTGGTACCAATCCATAACGATCAAAGTCGAATCGCGAGCCTATTAATGAAGCAAATTCAATGAAGCAACAACTGGTACCATAGAGAAGCGGCCATAAACTGGAGAGTCTTGACCAATTCGAAAGATCATTCGATGTAGTTGAAATAACTGAATTTTGGGTTGTTTGGTCAAGTAACGGAAACTCAATAGAATTAATAACTGTCTCAATGTAATCTTTTCTTTGTTTTTGATTTTGATTGTCTGAATATTCAGGAGCTAAGACCATTCCAATGCTCCTTTTCGCCATGCATAAACTGAACCAACAATTGGGATAAGCACGAAAATGAAAGCTTCTATAAATACAGATACACCCAATACATCGAAACTCATTGCCCATGGATAAAGAAAGACCGTTTCAACATCAAAAACAACAAAAACTAGAGCAAACATGTAATAGCGAATTCGGAATTGTAACCAAGCATCCCCCATTGGTTCTATACCCGATTCATAACTAGAGAGTTTCTCTGGTCCTTCACTAATCGGGGCTAAAACTCCCGAAATTAGAAATGCTAAAATAGGAATAAGACTTGATATTATTAGAAATGCCCAGAAAATATCATATTCGTAAAGCAGAAACATAGATGCACTCTCATGAATGTGGAATATACCGAATTAGTCGATTCAAATTGGAATTGTCAATTCATCCATAACTGCTTAGTCGAAACAACAATTTTGATCGAACCACATAGTTGAGTTTGTTTGCTGCGGGTCATGCCTCGTTTCAAGATTCATCCAATAGAATCCCACTTACCCTTTCTTCAATTCTATTTAGATATGGTGTAGACATATTATGTTCTTGTACAAATAAGACTCTCTCACTTTACCTTGGGTTTTCTATAAAAAAAAAAATAAATGAAAGAATATTTTCATTTTCATCAAAAATGAATAAAAAAAAGATTAATTCAATATTAATTATATTATCTATAATTATGTGAAAATAAAATGGAAATATTCCATTTTCAATGAAAATATTCAATGAATATAATATAATAATATATAATAAAATCAAAGAAGAGGTCTGGCTCATTTTTTTTTTTCTCTTTTGTAGTAGAATGCCTAGCTCGGGATTTAGGGTATATTCTACTCGGTTGGCGTTGGTGTATTCTTTTCATTAAGATCGGGGTATAGAATCATTGTTTCTATTGATTCGATATGAATACATAAACAGAAACAGAATGCATCGACCAATTAGACTCTCTCCTTGTCCCAGATTTATACTTAATTGATTTGATTCAATCTTCAATCTGTTGAATTATGAGGAACCCTTACATAGAACAACTCATGGGTTCCTATACCCAAATTAGATACTTTTGACCTGTACTATCCCGACAGGACCCCCCAGAAACAATCGAGTTATTTAAATCGAGTTAAAAGTCTTGAAAGAGTCATCCTATTTCGGACCCATTTCTAGTACCCAAAATCGCTATTTGGAATGACTCGAAATACTTATTAATGTAATAACACCTAGTAAGACCAACCAATGGGTTAGGTTTCGTGACAATCAAAAGAGGTTTCGTTTGAAGCAAACCCACACAATGGAGCGTACCACAATGGTAGAGTCGGCCGAATCATAAATTATCTACAGAAGATAGCTCTGATGGAATCACGCGTTGTCGAACAATTCGACAGACCAAATCCCCAAAAACACTCATAGAAATAGAAGAGAGCACAAACGTTGATACCTTTAGGACCAATTCATTATTTCTGAAACAATGAATTTGGGTTGTTGTTCCACCAAAGAGCGATCAGTCGGGGGATTGGATTCCTAACTCATCCAAGTTCAAACAGACCCCTAATCTTCTTGCATAAAGTCTGCAT
>NW_027519541.1:25000-38830 GCF_043159265.1 Tasmannia lanceolata
GAAAGACAGGTTTAACCGAGGCTGTTCAAACAGGCATAGGTCAACTAAATGGTATTCCCATAGCAATTGGGGTTATGGATTTTCAGTTCATGGGGGGTAGTATGGGATCCGTAGTAGGCGAGAAAATAACCCGTTTGATCGAGTATGCTACTAATGGATCTCTACCTATTATTATGGTGTGTGCTTCTGGAGGAGCACGCATGCAAGAAGGAAGTTTGAGCTTGATGCAAATGGCGAAAATATCTTCCGCTTCATATAATTATCAATCAAATAAAAAGTTATTCTATGTATCAATCCTTACATCTCCTACAACCGGTGGAGTGACAGCCAGTTTTGGTATGTTGGGAGATATCATTATTGCCGAGCCCAATGCCTACATTGCATTTGCGGGTAAAAGAGTAATTGAACAAACATTGAATAAGACAGTACCCGACGGTTCACAAGCGGCTGAGTATTCATTCCATAAGGGCTTATTCGATTCAATCGTACCACGTAATCCTTTAAAGGGTGTTCTGAGTGAATTATTTCAGCTACATGGTTTCTTTCCTTTGAATCAAAATTCAAGTAATGAAAACCTATAATAGAATAAAATAAATCGAATCGAAGTGTTGTATATTTCTATATCTCCCGAGAACCTCCATTTTTGACTTGACTATGAATTCCTGTTGGATCAGATTCTAACGAATTTTTGGGGAACTCATAATAAACCCCTTATTCTCCTTATTAAAATAAAAAGATAAGGACGGGAGAACAAGAATAATAAAGCGGATTATCATACGTATATTTCGTGTAGAAAGATGAATAGGTACATTTATTTAGTTCTACATTCCTTGAACTTATTATATACTTATAATACTTATAATAGATAGACTTATCATAAGATATCTTTTATAACAGGAGATATCTTTTATAACAGGTACAAATATTAAATCGAGGCACCTATTCTATGACAGATCTCAACTTACCCTCTATTTTTGTGCCTTTAGTGGGCCTAGTATTTCCGGCAATTGCAATGGCGTCTTTATCTCTTCATGTTCAAAAAAACAAGATTGTTTAGATCCGATGGGACTAAATCTCATCAATTTATTTCAACACTTGGACTTGGATCATAATACAGATACCTATTTAGTGGAATATGGTACGATATGTGGCTCCCCTCGAACACAAAAATAATACAAATAACAAATAAAAAGGAAAAGGCTGTTATGTTATGCATGCAGATACATGATCTATGGATAAATGCATGTATATGCGGGTATAGCTGTTTTAAAATAGATCGGCGGATATCTATATCTGAAATAGAAAGTAAATGTATCTATATGTTATGTAGATATACATAATGGGATCATATGAAGGGGATGTTATTATTTTATATCTAACCAATTCGATGAATTACTGCTAAGGGTTCACATCATAATAGTGCTAGTTGATGAGAGTTACTTCGGGAGCCAAAAAGGTAAAGTCAAATTCATTTGGCTTATTCTCTCAATTCCAATAGAATGCAACTGGATCTAGTATGAACTGGCGATCAGAACGTATATGGATAGAACTTATAACGGGGTCTCGAAAAACAAGTAATTTCTGCTGGGCCTTTATCCTTTTTTTAGGTTCGCTAGGATTCTTATTGGTTGGAACTTCCAGTTATCTTGGTAGGAATTTGATATCCTTATTCCCGTCTCAGCAAATAATTTTTTTTCCACAAGGGATCGTGATGTCTTTTTATGGGATCGCGGGTCTGTTCATTAGTTCCTATTTGTGGTGCACAATTTCGTGGAATGTGGGTAGTGGTTATGATCGATTCGATAGAAAAGAAGGGGTCGTGTGTATTTTTCGTTGGGGATTTCCTGGAATAAATCGTCGAATCTTCCTTCGATTTCTTATGAGAGATATCCAGTCGATCAGAATGGAAGTTAAAGAGGGCCTTTATTCCCGTCGTGTCCTTTATATGGAAATTAGAGGCCAGGGAGCTATCCCCTTGACTCGAACTGATGAGAATTTGACTCCACGAGAAATTGAACAAAAAGCTGCCGAATCGGCCTATTTCTTGCGTGTACCAATTGAAGTATTTTGAAATAAACTGTGATGAAGAATGAATGTTTTCTTTCTCAGTATGAGGGAAGGAGCTCAGGAATCCCCTTTTACTTTTAATATAAGCGAAGTTTCTTCGGAACGTTCATTCGAGCAAATCATGTTAGATTCTATTTCACCCGTTCTGTTGGTAATGCCGCTGTACTGTGGCCTATAGAATAAAGCAAGCAAGCAGGCATATATGGAACAACCATAATAAGAAGCAAGTTTTGTCCACCAAAACTATTTTTATGCATATGGAACTCAACTCAATTCTTTCATATTAGTAAGAAGTCCAATAAGTATGTATTCATCACACATATCAGAACATTTCGGAATACAGTACAGAATTCATCTTTTTAGGCCCAATATTTTGAATTGATACGTTAGATACAGATGGATCATCTCTCATAAATTATCTCCCTTTTGTCATTTGTCAATCGATCTTTCTTTTTATCTTATCCTCTCTTTTGCTCCTTGATGGCCAAACGATTGGATCTTTCATAACCATCCAATTTCTCTCTCCTTTTGCCACTCCTTTCGGATTTCATCATCAATATTCTTCAAAAATATCCCTTCAATTATTCCTGGGCTGTGGGTAGCCAGCCAAACATTTCGAAATAATTGATTGATCGAGGGGGAGTTTTTTTGTCTCAAAATCCGAATAATATTCATTACTTCAAGTGGTTGCATTCATCGAAAGGAACAAATGAAGATGCAATTGGTTCGAATTTGACCATGGGATATCTGGAAACAATATTTGATTATTTCTTTCATTTGAAATGGGCCCTTATTTTTTCATTTCATTTTTATTTGATTCTATTTCTATATTCTTTCCAGATCCAAGGACTAAACAATGAAAAAAAAAAAGTGCCAAAAAAGAAAAAAGCATTGACTCCCCTCCCATATCTTGCATCTATAGTCTTTTTGCCCTGGTGGATCTCTCTCTCATTTAATAAAAGTCTGGAACCTTGGGTTACTCATTGGTGGAATACCAGGCAATCCGAAACTTTTTTGAATGATATTCAAGAAAATAACGTTCTAGAAAGATTCATAGAATTAGAAGAACTATTCCTGTTGGACGAAATGATAAAGGACTACCAGGAGACACAGATACAAAAGTTTCGTATAGGAATCCACAAAGAAACGATACAATTGATCAAAATGCACAATGAAGATCATATCCATATCATTTTGGATTTCTCGGCAAATATAATCTGTTTCGCTATTCTAAGCGGTTATTCTATTCTGGGTAATGAAGAACTTCTCATTTTGAATTCTTGGGTTCAGGAATTCCTCTATAACTTAAGTGACACAATAAAAGCTTTTTCTATTCTTTTATTAACTGATTTATGTATCGGATTCCACTCGCCTTATGGTTGGGAACTAATGATTGGCTCGATCTACAAAGATTTTGGATTTTCCCATAACGATCAAATTATATCTGGTCTTGTTTCTACCTTTCCAGTCATTCTAGATACAATTTTGAAATATTGGATCTTCCATTATTTAAATCGTGTATCTCCTTCACTTGTAGTCATTTATCATTCAATGAATGAATGAAGAACTCATTTGATCCGCTGATATCAATCAAATAATCCCACTCTTTATACTTTTACCCGTCCAGGGAATTCGATTCCTCCTATATTCCAGTACAATTATTCCAGTACAATATCAGAATCGTGGATAGGGAACTATACTATACTAACTATATTAGCTACCTACCTAATTTATTGTAGAAATTTCCGGGATCAATGATTGGACCATGCAAAATAGAAATACCTTTTCTTGGGTAAAGGAACAAATGACTCGATTCATTTCCGTATCGATCATGATATATGTAATAACTAGGACATCTATTTCAAATGCATATCCTATTTTTGCGCAGCAGGGTTATGAAAATCCACGAGAAGCAACTGGGCGTATTGTATGTGCCAATTGCCATTTAGCTAATAAACCCGTGGATATTGAGGTTCCACAAGCTGTGCTTCCTGATACTGTATTTGAAGCAGTTGTTAGAATCCCTTATGATATGCAACTGAAACAAGTTCTTGCTAATGGTAAAAAGGGGTCTTTGAATGTGGGGGCTGTTCTTATTTTACCCGATGGATTCGAATTAGCTCCCCCCGATCGTATTTCTCCCGAGATGAAAGAAAAGATAGGCACTCTGTCTTTTCAGAGTTATCGCCCCACTAAAAAAAATATTCTTGTGATAGGTCCTGTTCCTGGTCAGAAATATAGTGAAATCGTCTTTCCCATTCTTTCTCCGGACCCTGCTACTAAGAAAGACGTTAACTTCTTAAAATATCCTATATACGTAGGTGGGAACAGGGGAAGGGGCCAGATTTATCCCGATGGGGGTAAGAGTAACAATACAGTCTATAATGCTACAGGAGCGGGTATAGTAAGCAGAATAGTACGTAAAGAAAAAGGGGGGTATGAAATAACCATAGCTGATGCATCGGATGGACACCAAGTAATTGATATTATACCTCCAGGACCGGAACTTCTTGTTTCAGAGGGTGAATCTATCAAGCTTGATCAACCATTAACGAGTAATCCTAATGTGGGTGGATTTGGTCAGGGAGATGCAGAAATAGTACTTCAAGATCCATTACGTGTCCAAGGGTTGTTGTTCTTTTTGGTATCTGTTATTCTGGCACAAATCTTTTTGGTTCTTAAAAAGAAACAGTTTGAGAAGGTTCAATTGTCCGAAATGAATTTCTAGATACATGGATCCATCAAATTGGTAAAAAGAGACGAACTATTGTTGATCGATGCAATTATGTATGATCAAAAAAATAATGAAAAGCTTTTTTCTTTATACTGTTTTTCGGCGAGATGTCAGGAATTGTTTGTGCCCCGTTCCTAGTAATAATATGTATATTCTGAAGAAGGCTACTTGACATTTTTTTTTTTTTCAAAAAAAAAATTGGAGTGGTGTGACTATGCCAGGCCTCTTAATCCCAGATTATAAATGCCATGTAATGCATCAATAGTTTTTGATTCTATTGTACCTAATAGAATCGAATTCTATTAGATAATAGGCAAGGAAGAAAATAAATGGCAAGGAATAAATGAAAGTAACAAATGATTCTAGGAGGGATTGCTCGTCTTACTAATCTTCCACACAAGAAAAGGAATTTTTCACCCTTTTCCTGTGTGGAAATAATAATGATTCTTGATCCTGTTCGTTAAAGATTACGATTTTCTTTTCCAGGACTATTATAACCTCTTTCTTTAGATTCATAAGCAGTAGTGGACAAACAAAAAAAAAGGGGGGGGGGCGGGGGGAATCACTCATTGAGCAAATAGAACTTCTTCAATGAACTTATAAAAAAAAAAAAAGCAAATTTTCGCTGTGATGAGATAATCAATAAGGATTTGGATATGTGCAAAAATCCAAGATTTTCACTTTTTTTTTTTCACCACACTCGGGCATTAAATTAAGTGTCTTTTGCTTGAAATTTTATTTATGGAGTAAGGTTCATTTCCATACTAATTGGAATTGATTTGAAGAATGTCTCATCTGTAGAAATCCATATTGTGTCATCCATAAAATCGATTGATTCCTTCTTTCTTCTTGCTTCGGAAGAGTCCGTCCATACTATAGAGGAACAGATACTATGACAATCAAGGGATTAAATTCTTCAAAAACATCATTAGAAACAAAGGAATGGGGTGGTTTTAAACATCGGATCGAAGCAAAGGATCCGTTTTGTCATTTCTACGAATCAAATATTCTTCTTATGTTGACTGAATGAATTTCCAACCTTTATGTTATGAAATGGATCAAAGTCTCGCTGGAAGAGTAAGAACTCAACAGGACCTTACCCCTCTTTGTTTTGTCTGATTCGAGGGGTAAGGTCCTGTTGAGTTCTTACTTTTTCATGTCCACAATCCGGTTCTCATCCGATCACTATAGGGATGAGCCCAATCCGGAGTATGAACCGTAAAAGAAAATACCTATTGAACCAATCACAGGAATACCAGTTACAGTACCTATCAGCCAAAGAGGAATCCTTCCAGTAGTATCGGCCATTTACCCCGCTTCCCTCCACATTTCATCAAGTGGTCATGCTAGAGACATAAACAGTCATGGATAATTATGAGGATGATATCCTTCCGAATGGGATAAGAGAATTCCTACTATTCTCTTTCTTTCTCTCAATTGAAGAAATAATTGGAAAATAAAACAGCAAGTACAAAAATGAGTAATAACCCCCAGTAGAGGCTGGTACGATTCAATTCAACATTTTGTTCGTTCGGGTTTGATTGTGTCGTAGCTCTATAATTCAGATTAGGTTTATCGTTGGATGAACTGCATTGCTGATATTGACCCCAAAAAAGAAACGGTAGGTACAGCCAGTCCGTGAACGGCCAACCAGCGCACTGTAAAAATTGGATAGGTTCGATCTATGGTCATTGAGGCCTCCTAAAAGGATCTACTAAATTCATCGAGTTGTTCCAAAGGGTCAAAACGGCCAGTTATTAATGGAATCCCCTGTCGGCTCTCTGTGAAATACTCGTTTGGCCGAGGGCTTCCAAACACATCATAAGCTAAACCCGTGCTGACGAATAACCAACCCGCAATGAATAGGGAAGGTATAGTAATACTATGAATAACCCAGTATCGAATACTGGTGATAATATCAGCAAAAGAACGTTCTCCCGTGCTTCCAGACATGCTGAGCTCCACATATTCTTGTACAGTCAAAGGGGGATCGATTCCTTGAAAGATGGATCAGTAAATGGAAAACTACTGATATTTCATCTTTGTGAGATCGTCAATATTGTACCGAAGGTGTATTTAGAGTATACCGAATCAGTATAGCTATCCTTCCTCTGACACAGCAACGCAGTTTCAATCAGTATCGAAAAGAAATGGTACATAATTCCCCTTTTCCTTTCTTGTTACTTGTCTATGCGGAACCGCGTGTCATTCAATCAAAAATTGATCAAATTTCTGTAGTATAGGGTTTCAAGTATTGGCTTTGGACTAGAAACTGAAGTTCTTAGTAAAGTTTGAGTCAACGGGTTCTAGTTCTAATAATTAATGAACGAGATTATCATATTCCACACAATTCAATTAGATGCAAAATATAGAAATCCCCTCTCATGGTTGTAGAAAAGATATTTTTCTTTTTTTCTAATCCTTTCATTTCAAGTAATTGGTTGGTTCTACAGTAGTAGATAGTATTCGATGAAAGAAAGAGAAGAAACAATAAATAGTTTGAACAATCAATATTCGTGATGCAACCATTACTGGATTAGATCCAAAGGTTCCTTCTTGACCTAGCTACAAGGATGGAACTCCATGTTATGGAAAGACAGACTGTGGAACCTAAAAGGATAATAGGAAATTGATAAATTGAAAAAGAAAAGAAATAAATGGTCAAAATGGAAATTCTTTTGAAATCCAATTCTTTTATTCTATAGTTATTCAAAGATAATTTCATTTTTGAATGAAGTTACACGACACAGTTCTTCTGACTATTACTTTACTCACGAGTTGCTCAATGAATCTGTTGATTTGAAATCCCGACATTGGTAGATGTCACAGATGATAAATCAATCTTTTTTTTTTTTTTCTACCTCTGCTACTCTATCTTTGTCAGTGCCGTCTATAATGACTGATGAATCAAGAACTTTCAATTGGAACTGATTCTGTCAATTGGTATTTTTTCTGATCATCACATCTCGCAAAAATTGAAACTTAGGTAAGTGCTTTATAAACATATGTAAAAAAAAAAGAACGTATCTCATTTAGCTCCTTCATGCCCACTATAACTAGTTATTTCGGTTTTCCTACTAGCTGCTTCAACTATAACCCCAGCTCTATTGATTGGTCTGAGCAAGATACGACTTATTTGAAATTAATTGAATGAATAATTCATCAAAATAAATAGTTCTGTGAGATTTCAGGTATTCGATAGTTCCTTCCCGCGTTAATTACCAATTCTTGATCATTGAGATTCATGGGTGATTCGGAGTAATATTTAGGGATAGATATTACCTCTATTTTTACCCTTTCCAACAAATTGAAATGATTGAAGTTTTTCTATTTGGAATCGTCTTAGGTCTAATTCCTATTACTTTGGCCGGATTATTCGTAACTGCATATTTACAATACAGACGCGGAGATCAGTTGGACCTTTGATTGAGTAACATCTCTTTTTTGATTGACCTCCTTCTTAAGCTGCAGGAGGTCAAATTCAGGTTGCAGTTCAAGTTAGTAAAAGTTATTTTATTGTGATTCAACATTACAAAAACAGAATCACGCTCTGTAGGATTTGAACCTACGACATCGGGTTTTGGAGACCCACGTTCTACCGAACTGAACTAAGAGCGCTTTCTTATGACAGGAGATACAACTGTAAAGAAAGGGATTCTTTTTGTACCCCCAATACACCTTGCATGCATGTAGTATCATAAAATGCAAAATTATGTCCAGTCCAGTCCAATTTGAATCGATCTCAACTGATCCCTCGTTACTGCCCATAGGAGAAGTAATAGGTAGGGATGACAGGATTTGAACCCGTGACATTTTGTACCCAAAACAAACGCGCTACCAAGCTGCGCTACATCCCTTTCAATTGTTGTACAGTTTCATTGTAGGGAATCCTTGTCTTGTTTTCCACATCGTTATTTCCTAATATCTAGAGACAATTTCTCTTGCCATTTCTTCTTTTTGATTTCATATAATCAAAGAATTATATACATATGAAACCTAACGTATAAAAAAATGAATATTTATCGGTAATGCTCAGTAAGAAAGGGTCATCTTTTTCTGTTTTAGGGACAAGTAGATCTAATCCACCGGATTATTGTACATATTCATTTTCATTTTAGTTCGGATTAGGGATTTCGTGTACAAATACAAGTGATCTTTAGCTACAGATACATCTGATCATATATGTATTCCAATAAAGAAGGAGGATTTTCAATGCGAGATATAAAAACATATCTCTCCGTGGCACCTGTGCTAACTACGCTATGGTTCGGGTCTTTAGCAGGTCTATTGATAGAGATCAATCGTTTATTCCCAGATGCGTTGACATTCCCCTTTTTTTCATTCTAGTTATTGACATGGGAAGGGGTGAAGAAGATTAGAGATACAACAAATTCTCTGTGACTAATCCACCCTTTTGAATTTTTTTTTTAAGTTGTTTAGGAAGGAAAGAGAAAGAAAAGTGGATTAAACCTCAGCGAAACTCGGGCTCAGCATAGAATTAATAGAGGGAGAACAGAAATAGAAATGTGGGTCTAGACAGGCTGTTCAAGAGCATACAAGATAGTAAATGAAATACTGACTGGGATTAGAAATAATGGATAGTTAGAAATAATTGTATTACTTATTATTACTCTATTGATTGCAGCGAAATCTTTCATAATTGGATTTCGAGTTATCAGTTAGCAACTTCTATTTATTTTTCCTTCTTTTCGTATTCTTCGATTCAGATCGAAAATAGAAGAGTGGAGGGAATCCAAAATCCAAAGGAGGTTCATGGCCAAGGGTAAAGATGTCAGAATAAGAGTTATTTTGGAATGTACCAGTTGTGTCCGAAATGATTTAAATAAGGAATCGCGGGGCATTTCAGATATATTACTCAAAAGAATCGACACAATACGCCTAGTCGATTGGACTTGAGAAAATTCTGTCCTTATTGTTACAAGCATACGATTCATGGGGAGATAAAGAAATAGATCGAACAGAATAGAATGTCTGTTCCACCCTTCCAAGGAACAGGACAAAATTACATATAGATAGATATATAAAATATAAACAAATCAAGTACTATTACTATTTCGGTCGGATCCGAAACCGAAATGAATGAAGAAATAAGATTTTAGAGATAAGGAATAAATCATGGATAAATCCAAGCGACCCTTTCGTAAATCCAAGCGATCTTTTCGTAGGCGTTTGCCCCCAATTGGATCGGGGGATCGAATTGATTATAGAAATATGAGTTTAATTAGTCGATTTATTAGTGAACAAGGAAAAATATTATCTAGACGAGTGAATAGATTGACCTTGAAACAACAACGATTAATTACTATTGCTATAAAACAAGCTCGTATTTTATCTTCGTTACCTTTTCTTAATAATGAGAAACAATTTGAAAGAACCGAGTCGACCCCTAGAACTGCTGGTCCTAAAACCAGAAATAAATAGGCCTACTTCTCAATTGAATCAAAACTCTAATTGGAATTCAAACTCAGATTGAGGTTTTGTTCGAAAAGCCGAGATACTTGATTGTCGCGTCGTAAGAAAAAAAAAAAAAGAATGAATGGGGAAGAAAAAATATTTTTTTTTTATTGAAAAGTGTTCGTTCATTTCTAATATTTATCATATTCATTTCTACTCTACCTTCCCGGAGTTCATTCTCCGGGGAACTCCGTTTAAATCATTTCGGTGAATTCGTTCCAGTCGCCTTATTTGATAATCTCATTTGAAATCATGTAAATGCAATTCCTATTTGATATAGCTATTTGTGCAAGTATTTTACGATTAAGAAGCAACTGCCTCTTGTACAGATCGTGCATTAATCGACTATAACTATAGGATACCCCATTTTCACGAGTTACTGCATTTATCCGAGTGATCCACAAACGACGAAAATCTCTCTTTTGCCTGCATCTATCCCGATGACTGGAAACCAAAGCTCTCATTTTCTGTTGAGTAGTAGTTCGAGTAAGTCTTGAATGAGCCCCTCGAAAGGTTGATGCAAATAAACGAATTTTTGTTCGACGTCTCCGAGCTATATATCCCCGCCTAACTCTGGTCATTGAATCAAATGAAACCTTGATGAATAACTAATTGATTTCTTTTCTTTCAGTCATTCTTTTCCCCTCCCCTAGTTTATTAGTAACAAAACGGATTCTTCCGATGTATAAAATAAAAATTCCAATGGCTTTTGCTACTATGACCTTCCCAACCACGATTTTTGATTTCTTCCAGGCATTTCACCTCGGAATAAGAAATTGTACCGATATTAGATATAAAATATCTAGTAAATAGGTAGTAATAAATAGAGAAAAATGGAGAAATAAATAAATAGTGGCTTCCATCGTTTCTATGATTACTTCTTAAACGGTGAGGTCCTCTCTATACACCGGAGCTCCTTCCCCCATTTAATCAATGTTATTAGTAACTTGTACAGTTCACACTCTTTGGCTCTACCCATAAAATTATCCAGTATATAGGTCTTTTCACAATGAGATCCATCCATACAGTGACGGCATTTAATTATGAAGGTTGGCTAGGTAGCTAACCCTGTTAGTCCGTTCTTGCAAGAGTAGAAGCATAATCTTTCTGCTTTTAAAATACTATTTTCCCCGCTTAATGGATAACCATTTGCTACCAATGGGGAATTGATTTTCATCTCAAATCGAGGTGATTGGATTTGCACCAATGGAAACCATAAATTCCATACACAATAGAGGTATATGATAGATCTTTATTTTGAGATAGTGAATGGAATGGAGTTCTTCCATTCTATCCTACTCATTGGTACTGGTCATTGATACTGGAAAAATCGTCTCATTTGTTCCAGATCATGATCTGAACGAGTCGCACATACACCCTAGTACATGTTCCTCGACGCTGAGGACATCCTCGAAGGGCAGGGGATTTCGTGACATTTTTGATTGGCTGTCTTGTGTTTCTAATAAGTTGTTTAATAGTTGGCATGCTGAATCGTATACAGAATGGGCTGGTTTAGATCGATCCTAACCGGATGATTATGAATTACTTCCATTTCATATAATATTTTACCAGGTTAAGAAGATAAAATATCAAATCACGGCTCATTCGAATTATGGTTCGAAATGGAATCAAGAATTTATGTGAAATCCCCGGTATTTTCGACCGCGACAACATCAACAATGCCATGGGCTTGGGCTTCTGTTGCTGACATAAAAACATCCCTTTCCATGTCTTCGGATATAACCCATAAAGGCTTGCCGGTTCTTTGTACATAAACCCTTGTGAGGGTTTCGCGGAGTTTCAGTAGTTCTTCCGCTTCCAGGATAAATTCTCCTGTGGGTGCCTCATAAAAAGAACTAGCAGGTTGGTGGATCATAACCCTGATGATATAACATAATGAACGGTTCCTCTATCTCGCACGATCGGTCGAAGGGAAGGGATAAAGAATAACAAGAATAAAAAGATAGAATTAGAATTGAACAACCGTACAGGCATCTTTTATGCATTGCATACGGCTCCGCAATGGAATTTCCTTTTCCTTCCATCGAAGAAAGAGACAAATAGAATCCATCAGACCCAGATCGTTGAATGATCCATTTACCATCTTTCCTTTCGGAGGAGTCAAAAAATACTATGATGGTTCCGTTGCTTTATATATTTATCTCGTCTGTGATTCAGCAATCCCAAAGGTTTCTTTATGATCCGATCAAATAAGGAAAAAATGATCTTTTTTTTTTTTCATTTTCGTACTCTTTCAATAACATAAATATCGGAAAGAGGCTTCTGGTGTGAAAGCAAAAAAAAGGTTTGTGACGCTGAAATGGACCCCCGATACATAAGATCAAATCGTAAATAACCTTTGTTTCATACTACTATCTCGATATATAATCTCATGTTATGTTATGAAAAAAAAATAATAGTTTGCTCATATCGAACTCGAAGTGCCATGCTATTATTACTTATTATTCATATTCCATATGGCGAAGGCATAGTCTTCTTTTTTTTTTCTCAAATAAAAAAAAACTCATTGGCGCCAAGCGTGAGGGAATGCTAGACGTTTGGTAATTTCTCCTCCGACTAGGAGAAAAGATCCATTGAAGCGGCTAATCCCATGCATATTGTATGTATGTCTGGTGGCACAAATTGCATAGTATCATAAATAGCTATTCCTGGTATTACCCATCCGCCGGAGAGTTTATAAACAAATACAGATCCCTGGTATCATCCTCTATACTGAGATATACCATGAGACCAACAAGTTGATTCGAGATCTCGCTATCAACCTCTTGTCCTAAAAAAAAGTAATCTTTCTCGATGAAGTCGGTTGATTAGGACAAAATTGTATCCCTTAGGAACCGCACACGCACCTTTGGATGCATACGGTTCAAAAAAATCAAAATTGCGAAAAAAAAAAAAGAATTCATTGAACTTATCGAACTAACCCCTCATTGATGTATTCTTTCATCGAGATCCAAATCACGATGTAATTTTCTTGTTCCTAAATGGGCCTCTTCAATTCTTTTAGGTTTATGCTCTACTCCGGGTAAAGATCTGCCCGAATTCTATTTGCACATATAGGACAAATGATCACAGTACCGCTTCTTTTTGTTCCGACTTCTTTTTTTTTTTCAATTCGTTTTCATGTTCATGCCTTCCGCCAAATATTCGACTAATCATATTATTCCATTAATTGGTAGTTTTAGAGGTATAAATAGGGATCATTTATGATACGAGTAGTAATCATACATAGATTACCAATTTGGTATTTTTTGAACGGAGCCTGGATACTTCATTTTATTGGTCCAAGCCAACCATAAATTCTTCTAATTGAGAATATTGATCCCCAACCAACAAATAAATTGATCTAATTGCATTGCACTTCACGCTCCGAATTGAATTATTGATGGTTTAATCAATCTTTCTTGGGTGAAACAGAGGATATCTCGATCGGGGGAGAGAACGGGGAAATCCCATATGACCCAATATGTCTGACAAGTCGCACTATACGTCAACCCAAACTGCATCTTCCTCTCCAGGACTCCGAAAAGGTACTT
>NW_027519542.1:5000-10000 GCF_043159265.1 Tasmannia lanceolata
AAGGCGCTTACTGTCTGTTCTTGATTCAACACACTTCCACTGTAGTGTCCGAGTGGATACTGCTACTTCCTCTCGAACCATACTAATATTATTGATCAGATCATTGAATCATTTATTTCTCTTGAAATCAGTTCAATTCTTATTTCTACACACGCCTTTTTTTAGGAGGTCTACATCCATTATGTGGCATAGGGGTTACGTCACGTACGAAACTTAATAGTATACCACTTCTGCGAATGGCTCGTAATGCTGCATCTCTTCCGAGACCAGGACCCTTTATCATGACTTCTGCTCGTTGCATACCCTGATCCACTACTGTACGAATAGCATTTCCTGCTGCGGTTTGAGCAGCAAATGGTGTCCCTCTTCTTGTGCCTCTGAATCCACAAGTACCAGCGGAGGACCAAGAAACCACCCGACCTCGCATATCCGTAACAGTTACAATGGTATTGTTGAAACTCGCTTGAACATGAATAACTCCTTTTGGTATTCTACGTCCATTCTTACGTGAACTAATACGCCCATTCCTACGCGAACCAATTCTTGGTATAGGTTTTGTCATATTTTAGCATCTCATAAATATGAGTCAGAGATATACGGATATATCCATTTCATGTCAAAACAGATCCTTTATTTGTACAACGGGTCCCTTACTTTAGAAAGGCCCTTTTTAGAAAGATTACCCTTGTCTCTGTTTATGTCTCGGATTGAAACAAATTACTATAATTCGTCCTCGCCTACGGATCAGTCGACATTTTTCGCAAATTTTACGAACAGAAGCCCTTATTTTCATATTTGTCATTCCTTAATTCCGAATCTACTCTTTTGAAGAAAATAAGTCTCTTGAAATTTTGAACCTCGAATTGTATCCCCATGGAAGAAATGTTTAAAAAGTCACCTAATCGTTCGAACCTTTGTTGCGAAGTCTATAAATTATACGTCCCTTGGTTGAATCATAACGACTTACTTCGATTTTGACTCTATCTCCTGGTAGTATCCGTATAAAACTACGTCGGATCCTCCCCGAAACATAACCTAGAATCAGATCTTCATTATCTAAACGAACCCGGAACATACCATTTGGAAGTGATTCAGTAATTAAACCTTCATGAATCAATTTTTGTTCTTTCATTTCAGGTAACCCCCTTGAAGTATCAACTAATGGAGGAGGAGTGATATTAGACAACCTGCCTTTTCTCTCTCTTTTTCACAAATCGAAAGTTACGGATCAAATTCGGATATTCAGAAGGATCACCATATATAACATAAAATTTCTCCTCCAATTCTTTTTAGTCGAGCTTCTCGATCTGTCATTATACCTCGAGAAGTAGAAAGAATTACAATACCTATTCCACCTAAAATCCTAGGAATTCGTTTATAGTTGGAATAGATTCGTAGACCGGGTCGGCTGATACACTTTAAAATATTTCTATATGTTCCTTTCTGATTCCTTCTATGTCGCAGGGTTAAAACCAAGAAATATTTCTTGTTTTCTCGATGTTTCCTAACATTTTCAATAAAACCTTCTCGTAGAAGTATTTTAATAATGTTTTCGGTTATATTAGTAGATGCTATTCGAGCTGTTCTTTTTTTATCCATGTCAGCATTTCTTATAGAAGTTATTATATCGGCAATAGTGTCCTTACTCATGACGAACTATAATTATTAGGGCTTCCCCATTTTGATATAATCAACATGTTCTGTTTTTTTTTTTTCTTGATTTTCATTTTCACTTTCAATTTTTTTTTTTATGAATTATTAAAGGTATATGCATAAGACACAATCTACTAATGGATTTGATCTACTTCAGATACCCTACTATATAATGGTCTCATCTACTAGTCTTTATAATACCTCAGGAGCTAATGAGACTATTTTAGTGAAATTCAACTGTCTCAATTCCCGAGCGATCGCGCCAAAAACTCGAGTTCCTTTTGGATTTCCTTCTTGATCAATGACAACCGCTGCATTGTCATCATATCGTATTATCATACCGTTGTCACGTTTGAGTTCTTTACATGTACGTACAATTACAGCTCTGATCACTTCTGATCTTTCGAGAGGCATATTGGGTACTGCTTCTTTGATTACAGCAACAATAACATCACCGATATGAGCATATCGGCGATTACTAGCTCCGATTATTCGAATACACATCAATTCTCGAGCCCCGCTGTTGTCCGCTACATTCAAATGGGTCTGAGGTTGAATCATATCATTTTTTTTTTTTTGAATCTCTTATTTCAATGCAAAGGGCGAAGGAAAAAAGAAAGAAATATTGTCTGTCCAGAAATAAATAAATCTGCAATTGTATTTTTCATCAAAAATACTCCTTTCTTTTGGTTTCACATCCCTATCCCACAATAACGAATTGAGTTCGTATAGGCATTTTGCACGCAGCTATTGAAATAGCTGCTCTGGCTACAGTTTCTGAGACTCCGCCCATTTCATAAAGTATTCGACCCGGTTTAACGACGGATACCCAATATTCGGGGGATCCCTTACCCGAACCCATACGTGTTTCTGTGGGTCTGACTGTAACGGGTTTGTCGGGAAATATACGTACCCAGATTTTTCCACCACGACGCGCATATCGTGTCATTGCTCGTCGCCCTGCTTCTATTTGTCTAGATGTGATCCAAGCGGGTTCAAGTGCCTGAAGAGCGTATCTACCGAAACAAATACGATTGCCTCGATAAGATATTCCCTTCATTCTTCCTCTATGTTGTTTACGGAATCTGGTTCTTTTGGGGTTATAGTTGATGGTTGTTTCTCAACCCCATCTCTACTGCAGAACCGGACATGAGAGTTTCGTCTCATCCAGCTCCTCGCGAATGAAACGATTCAATAATATTACAAATACACATGTATTTAATGAATAATACACTGAATCATGGGATTTCTTGATAGTTAATCCATCATGTAGGAATCTGTATATCTTGTATATACAGCAGCTAGACGTATCTTTCTATTTCGATTTATAATTTATAGGACGTATATTTCTATTTATGGATAATGAATGCCTTTCTTTTTATAACGAATCCTTCTTTTGGCCTTTACTGAATGGAATCGCCCAAAATTTTGCAATCCAATAAGGAAAGGTTCGCGGGCGAATATTGACTCTTTAAAATCTGCTTCATTCGTAGGGTCAACCCATGACCTTTCAGAATAAATAAAAGGGTTCTTGGTTGGTTTCGCCATCCCACCCAATGAATCATTAGGATTCGTTTTTAATAGAATCTTGTGCAGTCACAGGTTCCGTCGTTCCCATAGCTTCTCCATTAATGGTTAGGTCTGAACTCTACAGTGGAGCTCCCAATTTCATTTGTTCCCGAGTCAATCTCCTCAGTCTCTATTGACTCGAGGCTCTTTATTATTTTCATTTTTCCTATGAACCGGATTCATCTACTTATAAACGAATCCGTATTGATGCTTTATCACGCTGCCTTTTATGAGATGATTCATAGACCATACATATTGGAATCATATAGCATTGATTGATATTCTCCTCCTTTCTTTCTCTCACCCCTCCTTTTACCCATATCCCTCTATTTTCGCTTTACAAACCATAATCAGATTTTTTTTTCCTTTATGAAAAAAAAAAAAACGATTTCAGTTGCTACAACTATATGATCAACACATCATATAGTGACTGCTTTCTTGGATCTCGATAATACGAAGCAATGAGCTGGTTATTAGTTCTCTAGTTATTAGTTATGGGCTGGTCCATTGTTTTTTTTTTTTTTGAATCCAACTCTAAAGAAAAAACCAACGAGTCACACACTAAGCATAGCAATTCTACCAAATGATCAATCGAATTTTTATTCAACCCTATATAATTATAATTAATAATTAGAAATAATTAATAATTCTAATTAGAATTGTTCATTTTTGATTGAAGGGAAAAAGAATGAATGAAAGAGTTTGTCATTTTTTGTTCTATCGCAGTATAGAATGGGAAGGAAAGACCCATTATTGCTCATCTACAAATATCCAAATTTTGATGCCTAATACCCCATAGATAGTTCGAACTGTATAGGAACAATGATCAATTTTAGCTCGAATGGTTTGTAGGGGAACCCTACCTTCTCTGATCCATTCGACACGTGCAATTTCTTTTCCGTCGATACGCCCTGCAATTTGCACTTGAATTCCTTTTGTATCAGCTTGTTCAGTTAATTCAATAGCTTTTTTCATTGCCTTTCGAAACGAAACTCTATTCTTTAATTGTAGAGCTATATATTCTGCAAGAATATTAGGTTGTCCATAAGGTTTTGCAACTCTTGTGATAGCAATGTTAAGTCTCCGGTTCACAGAACGAAACCCTTTTTGTACATTGATCCGTAATTCTTCGATTCCTCGCGTTCGACCCTCTATTAACAAATTTGGGAATCCAATATAGATTATGACCTGAATTAGGTCGATTTTTTTTTTAATCTCTATATGTGCAATTCCTTCTGAACCAGATCTCATATTTTTTTGTACATAATTCTTGATACAATCCCGTATTTTTTCATCTTCCTGGAGACCCCTGGAATAACTTTTGGGTTGTGCGAACCAAAGGGAACGATGACTTTGGTTTGCACCAAGTCGGAAACCAAGTGGATTTATTTTTTTTCCCATATCATATTTATCCCGATCTCTTTCTCTCTCTATATATATCTATTTATCTCTATTCCAATTCGGAAACCGAAGGAGGCAGAAGTTTATCTCTCTCTCTCTTTCTCTAGGTATCTCTCTATTATAGTATCCTTAAATACACCTTTATTCTCTAAAAGAAAATCTTGTTCAGTTTTCGTTTTAGATTGATCTTTCAAAACGATATTTATATGACAGGTGGGTCTTTTTATCGGATAACTACGTCCTCGAGCCCGAGGTTTTAACTTTTTAATGATAGTACCCCCATTGACTTCGGCTTGACTAATGACTAAATCAGCTTCGTTGAAACCCTTATTGTGACTAGCATTTGCTGCTGCAGAATAAACCAATTTTAAAATGGG
>NW_027519543.1:0-12500 GCF_043159265.1 Tasmannia lanceolata
TCAATACGTTCACGGATAATATTACTAATTTCGTCGACTCGAAGGGTTACCATTAGTGTCTCTTAATTCTTTTTCGGAAGCAAAGCGAGAAAAAAAAATAATGCCTACAGTGGAAGGGCTAATCAGTTATTTCTTTCATGGCCCCGAGCATGCCAATATTAGCACTGATGGTGCGTAAATGTAACTCACTGTTCAAACAACTATTCAGAGTTCCTAGAGCTCCTTGTAAGGCTTGCTGGAACACTCGTTGTCGTACCTGATTGATTGCTCGTTGTTCTTCAAAACTAATGGTTTCATTTTTGAAATTTTCTAATCGTTCCAAATTATTATAAGTAGCATTAATCAAATTCTCTTTTTCTCGTTCTATCTCAGAGTATCCATTCATTCTAAACTCATCTGCTTCCATTTCCACTTTCCGTAAGCGAGCCCGGGCTTTTTCGAGCTGCTCAATGGCTCTTCCACGTAGTTCTTCTGAATTTCGAATAGTACTCAAGATCCTCTGTTTTCGATTATCTAATAAATCACTTAATGAAAGTAGATTATCTTCCCATTCATTTCACAACTAAACTTCCATGATCTCTTCCCGAACCAAACATGAATCTTTCAATTCATTTGGCTCTCACGCTCAGTTACTTAATGGGCATTCCCATATCTTTTAATGTAATGAGCCTGCCCTCTCTTCTCTGTTCGTATTCCACGATATCGAAACTGATACAAGACCAGAACAGAATATTCGGAGGACTCTTCCGACCAGACAAAAAATCTGTAATTGTCAGCAAAGTTGTTTATTTTTTTTTTTATTTATTATTTTATGAATTTTTCATTTTTTTTTTTCTTCAAATCCAAAGAATTCTTCTTATTTTATACACAGGCCGTCGATTTAGCGTTGGATACAAAAAGGGGGCGAGGCACCCATTTGTTTTTTTTTTTTCATTTTTCAATAAATGGTTCAAATCATTTTATTGATATGAGTGTTCTATATCAGATAAATTGCCAACTATTCTATTCATTTTTAAACCATATCCGTACTAACGTAGTGGTAGAAAGAGTACCATGTTGTGCCTGGACTTCAAACGGTTTAGCTTTAACCATGTTAATGGTCCCACATTATTGGTTGATAGAGAATCAAAGTCGATTTACCAATGAGTCACGAAATGCTATGGTTCTTACATATGATTTCTGAATTTATTCAGAAGTAATTCGTTGAGATCGTGCACCTTTCTTTCCTAGTTATAACTTTCCTATTTATAAATAAATAAGTAAATAAGTGCAGCTGGTTGGATCCAGCCTATTCTTGAAATACACAACTCGCACACACTCCCTTTCCAAAAAAGATCAATACACCAAGCACTACACTTAGATTTATTGGATTTGTTGCTAAAATATCGGTATTAAGCCCGAAACTCCCGGCGTATGACCAGTGACCCAAGGAAACGAAAGAATCGGTTACATTTTTCATATGCTCTCCTCTTATAGATAGGACTAACAAAATTAATTGAACAGAGTTTTCTTTATTGTATAATTTCGCCCCACTTTTGATTGATTTCTTTTTATTTATTTACTTATTTATAAATATGAATTTATTTATAAAATAGATTCATTTCATTTTGAAATTTCATTTATTCTTTATTATTATTTCAATTGAAGTTCCCAATCCAATAAAATACTTATTAATATGAGGTCCCGGGTCTCATGCCAATTGCGAAATACCTCGTTTGTTACAACGCTTCCTAAAAGTGAAAAAAAAAAAAGGGTTCCATTAAGGATGGAAAGGAAGAAAGCGAGTGGATCTACTAATTCCTCATCCTCAAATCAGCCTTTTCCCTGGGGTGGGGTATTGTCTCAACGAATAAGTGGTTGTAGGAGTAAAGTGTTGATATAATTCGAAGAAGCAAGCGGCAAGTTCACGGCAATCAAATAAGAAAAAAATAAGTACGTATTTTTCACATTTATAGGATTAAACAAAAGGATTCGCAAATAAAAGCGCTAATGCCACGACCAGTCCGTAAATTGTTAAAGCTTCCATAAAAGCCAGACTAAGCAATAAAGTACCTCGTATTTTACCCTCTGCTTCTGGTTGTCTCGCAATACCTTCTACAGCTTGGCCCGCAGCAGTACCTTGACCAACTCCAGGTCCAATTGAAGCAAGCCTACGGCCAATCCAGCAGCAATAACGGAAGCGGCAGAAATCAGTGGATTCATGGTAAGCTCCTCGCACCAAAATAAAGAAATGGTTAATGATACAATCACTGAATTATGACTTATTATTCCATCACTAAGATCCATCGGGTCGAAGTAACTAAGAACTCCAAATTGAAGTGATGATATTACTGAATCATCATAACTGCTTCAATATCTCGTTTTTAGTTCCTATCCATGGAGTCTTTGTAAAGTCATACGATTCTAGTTCTTCATTTCTTTGTTCCGAACCACTCTTTCAATTCTTCGCTCTTTCTCTTCTATATCCTTAACTTCATCTGTTTATTCATTCAATCCACAGCCAAAGATGAAACGGAAGTCCTTCCGTTGGAATCCATCTAACTTCAGTGGGATGGGAAATAATATATATGGATAGTCCATATATAACTCGTGAATATCTAATATCACATATACATATGTTTCTTCCATAACGTAAACCATTCGTATCTTATATTGAATTGGATTATAGAATCATTCTTCGAAACATACACAGGGATTGAATTATAGCCATTACATATACCCAGCTCAACCTCCCTAACCTACCTTTTTCTGAATCTTATTTGTTTGTAAACTTTTCTCTTCCTTTTCTTTATCATTATTGCGCATTGATATAAACGGATGGATTCATCAGCCCGAACCATTCCATATCCATATCAAGATTTGATTGATCCAATTGCAGACAATTTTTGTCAACCATTGAATTGATAGAACATAGTTTTTTTGTTTAGGCATACGTCGGAAACAGATAACATAACAATTCTTTCTTATTCAAATTATGAATCGTAATACCGTAATCGTAATTGACTGATATAAATAGAATATCAATTGGAGAGGTATGACGTAAATGGACCAAACGGGAATCTTAGGAAAAAAGATCTTTTCGATCTCTTTCCTTTTTTTTTTTTTTAATTCCCTAATATCGTACATCTTTATTGACCCTACTCTAAATCGTATCTACCATATTTGTAGATATCCATCATGTTCCCCAAGTAGATTATCTTGAGCCACCCATGAGTTGGGATAGTCTTGTTTTTTTTTTCAAAAAAAAAAAAACAAGACTATTTTGGAAGCTAGTCAATGATGACCCTCCATGGATTCACCTATATAAGCCGCGGCTAAAGTCGCAAAAATAAGAGCTTGAATCCCGCTTGTGAATAATCCAAGAAACATGACAGGTATAGGAACCACTAAAGGTACTAAAGAAACAAGAACAACAACTACTAATTCATCAGCCAATATATTCCCGAAAAGTCGAAAACTAAGTGATAAAGGTTTTGTGAAATCTTCTAGGATGTTAATTGGTAAAAGTATTGGAGTTGGTTGAATGTATTTACCGAAATAGCCCAATCCCTTTTTAGTAAGACCCGCATAGAAATATGCCACTGACGTGGGTAAAGCTAAAGCAACAGTAGTATTTATATCATTCGTGGGTGCAGCTAACTCCCCATGAGGTAACTGTATGATTTTCCGAGGTAAAAGAGCACCTGACCAGTTAGAAACAAAAATAAATAGGAACATAGTTCCAATAAAAGGAACCCAAGGACCATAATCTTCTCCAATCTGAGTTTTGCTCAAGTCTCGAATGAATTCAAGTACATATTCGAAGAAATTCTGACTGTTAGTTGGAATGGTTTGTGGGTTCCGAACAGCTATAGTGGCTGAACCTAATAAGATAGCAATTACGACCCAAGAAGTGATAAGTACTTGGGCATGGACTTGGAAACCCCCTATTTGCCAATAGAAATGTTGGCCTACTTCCACACCGGATAGATCGTATAACCCTTTGAGTGTGTTGATGGAACATGGTAGAACATTCATATTGCCCTCTGACAGAAATAGAACTTAAAAAAGAATTATTTTGATTCAACCCTCTCTTTCTCGACTCGACTACTTTAAATCGTATATTTAGGATACCAAGTAATCACATAATATCCCCAGTGATTTTGATCTCTTTTTTGAGATTCAGAAATAGTAACCGATTAAATCAATCTATGGGGTTCAAAAAGTCATTGGCTTATCTTATTATTAATCAACGATTTCTTATATAGCTAGAACGACCCTCACAAATTGCGGATACTAATTTGTTAAGAATCAATCGGATTGACGCTATAGCGTCATCGTTGGCTGGAATAGAAATATCTGCGAGATCCGGGTTACAATTTGTATCGATTAAGCAAATCGTCGGAATCCCTAAAGTGAGACATTCTCGAAGAGCCGTATATTCTTCTTGCTGATCAACGATGATTACAATATCGGGTAAGCCCGTCCATATATTTGATCCCACCCAAATATGTTTGCAGGTGAGATAATTGTCTCTTCAACATTGCTGCATCTCTTTTCGGTAGACGGTTGAGTTTCCCCGCCTTTTGTTCCGCTTTCAAATCCCTAAACTTATGAAGTCTCGTTTCTGTAGTGGACCAATTCGTTGACATACCACCGAGCCATTTTTTATTAACATAATGACACCGAGCCTTTATTTGCAGCTGATGCTACTGAATCAGCTGCTTTATTTTTGGTACCAACTATTAAGAAGTGTTTTCCCCTACTTGCTGCATCAAAAACTAAATCACAGGCTTCTGACAAAAAACGAGCAGTTCTAGTAAGATTTGTAATATGAATACCTTTACGCTTTGCAGAGATGTAAGGTGCCATTCTAGGATTCCATTTCCTAGTACCATGACCAAAATGAACTCCTGCTTCCATCATCTCTTCTAAATTAATGTTCCAATATCTTCTTGTCATTTTTCCCCACACTTTCTCTTTTTTTTTTTTTTAAGAGACGAGGTACCCTGAAATAAATAATTGTTCCGACGGAACCTTCTCCCGGAGATTGACCCTTGATACATGGTCCAAGTGATTAATTCCTTTCTATTCGTTATTATCTTTATTACCCAATAAAAAGACCGGACCATACCATATAATTAAAGTTAAAAGAAAAGAATCAATTTGCTCTTAGGAATCATGAAATCCCGTAAATTATTGTTCTGGTGTATTATGGAAATTATTTGGGATGTAAGAACCAAATAATTCTCTGTGGTGGAACAAAATATCTCTAATTTCCCCCTCGAATAGATTCTTCTTTTTGATTTCCAAGGGAATGTTGTTGTCTTGCCTTGAACGGTGCACTAATCCCTTGAATCCGGTACCAACAGGTATCATCCCCCCCAGAACAACGTTCTCTTTCAGGCCTTTCAACCAATCAATACGACCTCGTAGAGCGGCTTTTGCTAAAACTCGAGCAGTTTCTTGAAAACTTGCTTCGGATATGAAACTTTGAGTATTCAGAGATGCCCTGGTAATTCCCAATAAGATGGCTCGGTAACAGATCGCTTCTTCCAAAGCACGCCCTGTTCGTTCCGCTCGAAACAATCCTATTAGTTCTCCGGGTGAAAAAACATTAGACATTCCATCTTCTGAAACCAACACTTTTGATGTTATTTGACGTACAATAATCTCTATATGCCTATTATGGATTTGCACCCCCTGGGATCGATAAACCCTTTGGATCTTATTAACCAAAGAGATACGACTTTGCGCTATGGTTAGCTCAGCACCAATCAAGAATTCCCACGGAATTCCAAGAATTCTTTTTATATGTTCGTTCCAACCCTCAACCCTCTTTTCTAGGTTCATCGATATTGAATCAATCGAACGCACTTCTAACACTTGTTCCACTTTTGGAAGACCTTGCGTTATATCACCCGATCTCGATTTTTCATATATAAATGTAACTAATGTATCCCCTTCGTAAAGGATTTCTCCATAATGACCATGAACGGTTGCCCCTGGGGTGGCCAAATGAGGCTTAGCTGATCTTATGACTAAGGAGTCAACATGAACAATTAGAACTTGACCAGATTTTATCTGTGGTCCATATTTGGATATACATACATTTTCACAAATAAACTGTCCGAGGACAATTATTTTGGATGTCTTCTCACAATAATCGTGATGGAGAAAGCACCAAGTCAAATCGAATGGATGAAAAATGATGTTCCTGCATGGATAGGGATTATAAATTCTCCCATTTTCATCCATTAAATAATATTTAAGTACTTGTAAAGTCTGTTTTAAATTGTCAAGTAGCAAATATTTATTTAACAAGATCTGATTATGAGTTATTAAATAGTAAGGTGAATAAAAATTCGCAATTTTAGGTACAGTCCCTAAGGGACCCAACGGAATTCCTAATCGGAATCATGGGATCCTCTTTAATTTGAATTGATTCTTTTGTCACATTGTGAGATTTAGAACCATTGAATGGACCAATTCGAGAACAATTGGATAATGACAAAATTAGAAAAGATTGGCATTCCTTATTTCTATTCAGCAACGTACGAATAGTTCCTTGATGTTGGGTAAGTGATTGAATCCTCCTCGCCTTGGAATAAAAAGGATTGATATTGGTGTGATCTGATCCATTATCTGGGATCAATCCCGAACCCGCCATATCATTCCTTTTTCCGATATACGAAATAGGGGACTTCACTAAGTCAATTCTTATGAAATCTCGAATCAGATCATTTGCCCTCACTTCAACAATGGAAGCCTGAACCTTTTCTATAGAACCATTTCGGTCTTGGTCCCAATTCAATACTAAACAAGTACGAACTAATTGAATACTTGTGTAATAAATTCCTCGAATTGGTTTGCCATTTCTATAAAGGATATAATTTTCAACTCGGAATTTCACATTATCCCTTTCTTGCAACAGATCCTGGGGAAAAAGCGTTGCTAAATTGATACCATCAGCTATTTCATATGTGACTACGGATCGAACCGAAACAAAATACTTTTTCTTGGTAGGTGTGATCCGTTGGACATAGATCCAATTTTGTAATTTTTTTGATTCCTTAGAATTTTTTTTTCCCGTTCCTGGTGGTATCAAGATGCCGCTGTGCCGGGAGATCTTATCTGTCTCTCCAGGAAAATGGATATCTCCAGAAAAGATTTTCAGTTCAATCCTTTTTTTTTTTCTCTCCACTCGGACTAATCCACCTACGCGGCTTCTTGTATTTAAAGTGATTCGTGTATCGACTCCAATGATACTATTGTTCTGTACCATTATGGACGAAGAGCCAGGTAAGATATGCACTTCTTCGGGAATGAAAAAAAAGCGATCTACTTTCATTTGGTATTTCGGACTAAATTCCTTTGCTCCTCGATACTCAATCAAATCCTCTTTTTTGACGATTGAATCCACTTCTACAGTCCCATACTTAGTAATTCCTGAACTGCTTCTTCTGTATCGGGGATCGTCGAAATAAGCAAGAATACTATTTCTACGTAAAATACCATTTATGGGTATTTCAATCGAGATACCAGAACGAGGCATTAGTTCTTTCTCTCGTTCTTGATCATATTGGAATGGGATGATGAATCTATTTCTTCGCCTTTTCGCCAATAAATCAGAATTCTCGTGGAGAATGGCAGGATATATGAAATTCCAACGACCATTGGATATGATTCGAGCAGGTCCTGAATAATCAAGAATCTTTCCCTCTTTTTTACCGGAAGGATCTGAACTAAACAATTTGTGTCTCACTCGATCATTAGTCACTGAGAGGTCAGAACTCTCTCTCTGTTCGACAGAAAGAGAATGAATGTTCATTTGATCTTGATCCTTGTGGAGCGAAAAAGGCACTATACTAGATCTGCACGGACCCCCCGATAATATCCATAAATGACTTGTTTTAGGTAAGAGATGAACATTACCATATGTATATTCAGGTGCATGGTACACATCGGTACTCCAGTGCATTTCTCCCTCTGAGTCAGAATAAATATGTTTTCGAACTCTCTCTTTAAAATTGAAAGTGGATGTTCCAGCGCGAATCTCGGCAATCACTTGTTCTGATTCTACATATTGATCATTTTGAACTAAAAGAAAACTTTTTGGTGGAATATTCACATTATGTAGAATATCCTGACTCTCAATAGTGACATACAGGTCTATATAACATAGAAAAGCAGGATGCCCATGACGTGTACGTGTGGGATGAACCAAATCCTCATTGAATTTTATTTTTCCATTAGAGGGGGCTCGTACATGTTCTGCAGTACCACCTGTGAATACTCCACCGGTATGAAAAGTTCTTAATGTTAGTTGAGTCCCTGGTTCCCCAATTGATTGACCCGCAATGATACCTACTGCTTCTCCCAATTCGACCAGGTCACCATGAGTGGGACTCCGACCATAACATAATCGACAGATCCAAGATGTACTCCTGCAAATAAAGGGGGTTCGAATATATATTGATTGTGCTCGAAAGGTTATGAATCGATTGACAAGCCCAACCCCAATATCTTGATTTCGAGCGGCAATGCATCGTAGACCCATATATATATCGTCTGCTAATACACGACCAATTAGTGTTTGGATCAACATTTTTTCCGTCATCCCATTTCGAGGACTCACGGAAATACCTCGGATAGTGCCACAATCTGTTCTACGTACAACAATGTGTTGAACTACTTCAACAAGTCGACGCGTGAGGTATCCAGCATCTGATGTTCGTACAGCAGTATCCACAACTCCTTTGCGAGCTCCGTAGCAAGAAATGAGATATTCCGTTAAAGAAAGTCCTTCGCGTAAATTGCTTTGAATGGGTAAATCAATCATTTGTCCTTGGGGATCCGACATTAATCCTCTCATACCGACTAATTGGTGTACCTGAGATGCATTTCCCCGAGCTCCCGAAAAGGACATTATATGGACTGGATTAGAAGGATCCGTCATCCTAAAATTAGGATGCATTTCTTGTCTCAAATATTCACTTGTAGCATACCATATCTCAATGGATTGACGTAATTTTTCTACCGCGTGTACATTCCCATAATGATGGTGCTTTTCCAAAATCAAACTTTGTTGTTCAGCATCTTGGACTAGCCATCCCTTAGAAGGTATTGTTAAAAGATCATCAATTCCTAATGAAATGGATGTAGCAGTGGCTTGCTGGAAACCCATAGTCTTTACTTGATCCAGTATGTGTGATGTATATGCCATTCCGAAGTGATCTATTAATCGACTAATAAGTCGTTTCATGGCAGTTCCATCTATCACTTTATTGTGAAAGACCAGATCGGCCCGTTCCGCCATAAGTACCTCCATATTCTGTTGAGTAGGATTCGACAATAGGTTTGAGTCAGTGATTCGAAGACTTCCTTTCCTCTATCTTGATTCACGTATCAATTCAGGAATTAGGATACCGGTTGAACCGTAGAGACCCGAATTCACAAGGTATCGTATCACATAATTACTTAGCTTAGGTACCTTATGAGTAGGCTCGGCAAAACCCCTGTATGGCTTCTTCTATTTCTCGATAAAAAGAAATATGACCAATGGTGGTTCGAATGTATATACAAAGGATTTCTTTTTTGACACTTCTTACTAGTAGATAGTGCCCATAAATCTCATGATAGGTACCCAAAGATTCATATTGAACTTCGATGGGCACTTCTCTTGGGGCAATGAAACGTTGATCTAGTCGCCACCGGAGCCACAAAGGACTATCTAAATTGATTCGTTTCTGCCGGTAAGCTCCAAGTGCATCATAGGAACTACAAAAATAGGGTTCTTTTTCTTTCGTATACTTATAGTTATTATTATACTCGTAAACTGTTTCATTTTGATAGTTTCTGTGATTCCATGGATTATACCTATTTGCACAAATACCTCGACGATTTCCGATGGTTAATACATAGAGTCCAATAAGCATATCTTGGGTTGGTATGGAAATGGGATCCCCAATAGCTGGAGACAAGAGATTCATATGAGAAAACATAAGTAAACGAGCCTCTGCTTGAGCTTCCAAAGATAAAGGTACATGAACAGCCATTTGATCCCCATCAAAGTCTGCATTGAATCCCTTACGAACTAATGGATGTAAACAAATAGCACGTTCCTCCGCTAAAATAGGTTGGAACGCCTGTATGCCTAATCTATGCAGGGTGGGTGCTCTATTCAGCAATATGGGGTGCCCTTGCATAACTTCTTGAAGTATTTCCCATACAATTGGTTCTTTTTCCCGAATTTTACTTTTTGCAATCCCTATGTTGGAAGCAATATGTTGTCTGATTAGACCACGAATTACAAATGTCTGGAAAAGTTCTATTGCTATTTCTCGAGGTAATCCACATCGATGTAATGAAAGCGAAGGGCCCACGACAATGACGGAACGCCCCGAATAATCGACCCGTTTACCAAGTAGAGTCTCACGAAATCTTCCCTCTTTGCCTTCAATTACATCTGAAAACGACTTGTAAACTTTATTATGACCATCCCTCATTGGTTGCCCGCGGATCCCATTATCAAGAAGTGTATCTACGGCTTCTTGTACCAATTTCTCCTGACACATTACTGATTCCCCTGGCGTAGATCTACTTGTTGTTAATGGATCGGTAAGAGTATTGTTCCGATAGATAACTCTTCGATAGAGTTCATTAATATCCGAACTCATTGGTTTACCCCCATCTATCTGAATGATTGGTCTCAACTCCGGAGGAAGAACTGGTAATAGGCACAAAACCATCCGTTCTGGTTCTACATTTGTTCGAACAAAATGCTTAGCTAATTCCATGCGTCTAACCAAAAAATCCTTTCTTCTTCCAACTTTTCTATCTTCCCATTCATTCCCAGTGTACCTTTCTTCCCCTAATTCCTTCCATTCCACCAATGAATGATCTGTAATAATTCGCAAATCTGGATCGGCTAATTGTTCTCTGATAGCACTTGCTCCAGTAGAGATTTCTCGATTTCGAAATGTATCGAAGCCTTGGGTAGTAAAAAAAAGTGGGATGCTATATTTCCGGGATTGTATTTCATATTCGAATGAACCTCGTAATCGTAAGAAAGTCGGTTTTTTAACTATGGGCCTAGCAAAAGAAAAATTGGGATAGGTTCCTATAGGATCCCCCCCTTAAAAACCGGACATGAAGGTTTCCTCTCATCCGGCTCAAGTAGTTACACCAAATAAATAATAAATAAAGGGGGTCTCACTTTCAAATTTTGTTCTAGAAACCCCCATAAAAATCTACTCCTTACTCAAGTTCCCAGTGAGAACCAACCTATATTTCATTGATTCATTTTTACTTTATATTTTATTTTCGGAATTACTTATTCATTATTCAATTACGACATAAATAAAATGTGAAATTGTTGAGTAGCCTACGTCCCCTCGAATGATGAATCCCCTTAAAGGAATACCTTGGAACTCATAAGGGATTTACTTGTCTATGTATCGTTCCATTCGATCTTTTAGGTCCCTACTTCACCTCGACGGTTATGCTATGATGTCCCTTGAAGCATATATGCGATGGATAGATTCCTGTAACCATGTCATATTTGTTTACTTGAACAGAAAACAGAATTTATTTCTAAAAGAAATGGAGTGGCTAATTCCAAGAAAGAATTCTTTTTTTTTTTTCACGAGGTACAGCTAGCAATTCCTATTTATATGTTACGGAATCGACCATGGATCAATTCCCCCTTTATTTGGAAGTATTGAATACACCCATAATTCTGAGCTTCATGTTCTTCTTCTTCCTCTCCCAGGAGACATGTCAGAGCCAGGGGCATCCCAATCGGATTAAATGGGATGACAGTTTCTCATTCCGAATCTGTAAACTCATAATTTCGATCAAATCACACATCGCAGTATACTAGGCTTTCTAATTCCTTAAGGGGTTTATCTAAAAGATTCGCGATATAACTAGGAAGACGTTTAAAATACCACACATGAGTCACTGGACATGCCAGTTTGATGTATCCCATTTGATATCTTCGTATCCGAGAATCAACAAATTCGACTCCGCATTGTTCACAAAATTTCGGGTCTTCTTTTTCATCTCCGATCACTCGATAATTTCCACAAGCACAAATTCCACTTTTTATAGGTCCAGAAATTCTTTCACAAAACAATCCATCTTTTTCCGGTTTATTGGTTTTGTAATGAAAAGTATAGGGTTTTGTCACCTCTCCAACTATCTCTCCATTAGGTAGTATTTTGTTAGCCCAAGCACTTATTTGTTGAGGAGAAACTGATCCAATTCGAAGTTGTTGATGTTTATACCTGTCGATCATATTATAGAATATAAATTCTGATTCATTCCGATCAAGCTTCCTTCCTATGAATCTGGAAGTTCTTCTCAGATACAAGGAAATGATTCAGTTCCAGAGCCAAAGATCGTAGTTCTCGAACGAGTAATCGAAAAGATTCTGGAGCATCCTCGGGGTTAGGTATTGTTCCTCCAATGATCGTAGTACCAAGTACTTCCTGACGAGCTCTAATATGATCAGATTT